>NC_092097.1:52090079-52155079 GCF_045679555.1 Salvelinus alpinus
TAGATATAATACTGTCCATCAGCTGTAGATATAATACTGTATATCAGCTGTAGATATAATACTGTCCATCAGCTGTAGATATAATACTGTCCATCAGCTGTAGATATAATACTGTATATCAGCTGTAGATATAATACTGTCCATCAGCTGTAGATATAATACTGTCCATCAGCTGTAGATATAATACTGTATATCAGCTGTAGATATAATACTGTCCATCAGCTGTAGATATAATACTGTCCATCAGCTGTAGATATAATACTGTCCATCAGCTGTAGATATAATACTGTATATCAGCTGTAGATATAATACTGTCCATCAGCTGTAGATTTAATACTGTCCATCAGCTGTAGATATAATACTGTCCATCAGCTGTAGATATAATACTGTCCATCAGCTGTAGATATAATACTGTATATCAGCTGTAGATATAATACTGTCCATCAGCTGTAGATATAATACTGTTTATCAGCTGTAGATATAATACTGTCCATCAGCTGTAGATATAATACTGTATATCAGCTGTAGATATAATACTGTCCATCAGCTGTAGATATAATACTGTCCATCATCTGTAGATATAATACTGTCCATCAGCTGTAGATAAAATACTGTCCATCAGCTG
Source organism: Salvelinus alpinus (assembly GCF_045679555.1). NCBI lineage: Eukaryota > Metazoa > Chordata > Actinopteri > Salmoniformes > Salmonidae > Salvelinus > Salvelinus alpinus. Next base: position 52,090,705 of record NC_092097.1, read on the forward strand.
TAGATATAATACTGTCCATCAGCTGTAGATATAATACTGTATATCAGCTGTAGATATAATACTGTCCATCAGCTGTAGATATAATACTGTATATCAGCTGTAGATATAATACTGTCCATCAGCTGTAGATATAATACTGTCCATCAGCTGTAGATATAATACTGTATATCAGCTGTAGATATAATATTGTATATCAGCTGTAGATATAATACTGTCCATCAGCTGTAGATATAATACTGTATATCAGCTGTAAATATAATACTGTATATCAGCTGTAGATATAATACTGTCCATCAGCTGTAGATATAATACTGTCCATCAGCTGTAGATATAATACTGTCCATCATCTGTAGATATAATACTGTATATCAGCTGTAGATATAATACTGTCCATCAGCTGTAGATATAATACTGTATATCAGCTGTAGATATAATACTGTCCATCAGCTGTAGATATAATACTGTTCATCAGCTGTAGATATAATACTGTCCATCAGCTGTAGATATAATACTGTCCATCAGCTGTAGATATAATACTGTCCATCAGCTGTAGATATAATACTGTATATCAGCTGTAGATATAATACTGTCCATCAGCTGTAGATATAATACTGTCCATCAGCTGTAGATATAATACTGTATATCAGCTGTAGATATAATACTGTCCATCAGCTGTAGATATAATACCGTCCATCAGCTGTAGATATAATACTGTCCATCAGCTGTAGATATAATACTGTATATCAGCTGTAGATATAATACTGTCCATCAGCTGTAGATTTAATACTGTCCATCAGCTGTAGATATAATACTGTCCATCAGCTGTAGATATAATACTGTCCATCAGCTGTAGATATAATACTGTATATCAGCTGTAGATATAATACTGTATATCAGCTGTAGATATAATACTGTATATCAGCTGTAGATATAATACTGTCCATCAGCTGTAGATTTAATACTGTCCATCAGCTGTAGATATAATACTGTCCATCAGCTGTAGATATAATACTGTCCATCAGCTGTAGATATAATACTGTCCATCAGCTGTAGATATAATACTGTCCATCAGCTGTAGATATAATACTGTATATCAGCTGTAGATATAATACTGTCCATCAGCTGTAGATATAATACTGTATATCAGCTGTAGATATAATACTGTATATCAGCTGTAGATATAATACTGTCCATCAGCTGTAGATATAATACTGTCCATCAGCTGTAGATATAATACTGTCCATCATCTGTAGATATAATACTGTATATCAGCTGTAGATATAATACTGTCCATCAGCTGTAGATATAATACTGTCCATCAGCTGTAGATATAATACTGTCCATCAGCTGTAGATATAATACTGTCCATCAGCTGTAGATATAATACTGTCCATCAGCTGTAGATATAATACTGTATATCAGCTGTAGATATAATACTGTATATCAGCTGTAGATATAATACTGTCCATCAGCTGTAGATATAATACTGTCCATCAGCTGTAGATATAATACTGTATATCAGCTGTAGATATAATACTGTCCATCAGCTGTAGATATAATACTGTCCATCAGCTGTAGATATAATACTGTATATCAGCTGTAGATATAATACTGTCCATCAGCTGTAGATATAATACTGTTTATCAGCTGTAGATATAATACTGTCCATCGGCTGTAGATATAATACTGTCCATCAGCTGTAGATATAATACTGTCCATCAGCTGTAGATATAGTACTGTATATCAGCTGTAGATATAATACTGTCCATCGGCTGTAGATATAATACTGTCCATCGGCTGTAGATATAATACTGTCCATCAGCTGTAGATATAATACTGTCCATCAGCTGTAGATATAATACTGTATATCAGCTGTAGATATAATACTGTCCATCGGCTGTAGATATAATAATGTCCATCGGCTGTAGATATAATACTGTCCATCAGCTGTAGATATAATACTGTCCATCAGCTGTAGATATAATACTGTATATCAGCTGTAGATATAATACTGTATATCAGCTGTAGATATAATACTGTCCATCAGCTGTAGATATAATACTGTCCATCAGCTGTAGATATAATACTGTCCATCAGCTGTAGATATAATACTGTCCATCAGCTGTAGATATAATACTGTCCATCAGCTGTAGATATAATACTGTCCATCAGCTGTAGATATAATACTGTATATCAGCTGTAGATATAATACTGTCCATCAGCTGTAGATATAATACTGTATATCAGCTGTAGATATAATACTGTCCATCAGCTGTAGATATAATACTGTCCATCAGCTGTAGATATAATACTGTCCATCAGCTGTAGATATAATACTGTATATCAGCTGTAGATATAATACTGTATATCAGCTGTAGATATAATACTGTCCATCAGCTGTAGATATAATACTGTATATCAGCTGTAGATATAATACTGTCCATCGGCTGTAGATATAATACTGTCCATCAGCTGTAGATATAATACTGTCCATCAGCTGTAGATATAATACTGTATATCAGCTGTAGATATAATACTGTCCATCGGCTGTAGATATAATACTGTCCATCGGCTGTAGATATAATACTGTCCATCAGCTGTAGATATAATACTGTCCATCAGCTGTAGATATAATACTGTATATCAGCTGTAGATATAATACTGTCCATCGGCTGTAGATATAATACTGTCCATCGGCTGTAGATATAATACTGTCCATCAGCTGTAGATATAATACTGTCCATCAGCTGTAGATATAATACTGTATATCAGCTGTAGATATAATACTGTATATCAGCTGTAGATATAATACTGTCCATCAGCTGTAGATATAATACTGTCCATCAGCTGTAGATATAATACTGTCCATCAGCTGTAGATATAATACTGTATATCAGCTGTAGATATAATACTGTCCATCAGCTGTAGATATAATACTGTATATCAGCTGTAGATATAATACTGTCCATCAGCTGTAGATATAATACTGTCCATCAGCTGTAGATATAATACTGTCCATCGGCTGTAGATATAATACTGTCCATCAGCTGTAGATATAATACTGTCCATCAGCTGTAGATATAATACTGTCCATCAGCTGTAGATATAATACTGTCCATCAGCTGTAGATATAATACTGTCCATCAGCTGTAGATATAATACTGTCCATCAGCTGTAGATATAATACTGTATATCAGCTGTAGATATAATACTGTCCATCAGCTGTAGATATAATACTGTCCATCAGCTGTAGATATAATACTGTCCATCAGCTGTAGATATAATACTGTATATCAGCTGTAGATATAATACTGTCCATCGGCTGTAGATATAATACTGTATATCAGCTGTAGATATAATACTGTCCATCGGCTGTAGATATAATACTGTCCATCAGCTGTAGATATAATACTGTTTATCAGCTGTAGATATAATACTGTCCATCAGCTGTAGATATAATACTGTATATCAGCTGTAGATATAATACTGTCCATCAGCTGTAGATATAATACTGTCCATCAGCTGTAGATATAATACTGTCCATCAGCTGTAGATATAATACTGTCCATCGGCTGTAGATTTAATACTGTCCATCAGCTGTAGATATAATACTGTCCATCAGCTGTAGATATAATACTGTCCATCAGCTGTAGATATAATACTGTATATCAGCTGTAGATATAATACTGTATATCAGCTGTAGATATAATACTGTCCATCAGCTGTAGATATAATACTGTATATCAGCTGTAGATATAATACTGTCCATCAGCTGTAGATATAATACTGTATATCAGCTGTAGATATAATACTGTCCATCGGCTGTAGATATAATACTGTCCATCAGCTGTAGATATAATACTGTCCATCAGCTGTAGATATAATACTGTATATCAGCTGTAGATATAATACTGTCCATCGGCTGTTGATATAATACTGTCCATCGGCTTTAGATATAATACTGTCCATCAGCTGTAGATATAATACTGTCCATCAGCTGTAGATATAATACTGTATATCAGCTGTAGATATAATACTGTCCATCGGCTGTAGATATAATACTGTCCATCGGCTGTAGATATAATACTGTCCATCGGCTGTAGATATAATACTGTCCATCAGCTGTAGATATAATACTGTATATCAGCTGTAGATATAATACTGTATATCAGCTGTAGATATAATACTGTCCATCAGCTGTAGATATAATACTGTCCATCAGCTGTAGATATAATACTGTCCATCAGCTGTAGATATAATACTGTCCATCAGCTGTAGATATAATACTGTCCATCAGCTGTAGATATAATACTGTCCATCAGCTGTAGATATAATACTGTATATCAGCTGTAGATATAATACTGTCCATCAGCTGTAGATATAATACTGTATATCAGCTGTAGATATAATACTGTCCATCAGCTGTAGATATAATACTGTCCATCAGCTGTAGATATAATACTGTCCATCAGCTGTAGATATAATACTGTATATCAGCTGTAGATATAATACTGTATATCAGCTGTAGATATAATACTGTCCATCAGCTGTAGATATAATACTGTATATCAGCTGTAGATATAATACTGTCCATCGGCTGTAGATATAATACTGTCCATCAGCTGTAGATATAATACTGTCCATCAGCTGTAGATATAATACTGTATATCAGCTGTAGATATAATACTGTCCATCGGCTGTAGATATAATACTGTCCATCGGCTGTAGATATAATACTGTCCATCAGCTGTAGATATAATACTGTCCATCAGCTGTAGATATAATACTGTATATCAGCTGTAGATATAATACTGTCCATCGGCTGTAGATATAATACTGTCCATCGGCTGTAGATATAATACTGTCCATCAGCTGTAGATATAATACTGTCCATCAGCTGTAGATATAATACTGTATATCAGCTGTAGATATAATACTGTATATCAGCTGTAGATATAATACTGTCCATCAGCTGTAGATATAATACTGTCCATCAGCTGTAGATATAATACTGTCCATCAGCTGTAGATATAATACTGTCCATCAGCTGTAGATATAATACTGTCCATCAGCTGTAGATATAATACTGTCCATCAGCTGTAGATATAATACTGTATATCAGCTGTAGATATAATACTGTCCATCAGCTGTAGATATAATACTGTATATCAGCTGTAGATATAATACTGTCCATCAGCTGTAGATATAATACTGTCCATCAGCTGTAGATATAATACTGTCCATCAGCTGTAGATATAATACTGTATATCAGCTGTAGATATAATACTGTATATCAGCTGTAGATATAATACTGTCCATCAGCTGTAGATATAATACTGTCCATCGGCTGTAGATATAATACTGTCCATCAGCTGTAGATATAATACTGTATATCAGCTGTAGATATAATACTGTATATCAGCTGTAGATATAATACTGTATATCAGCTGTAGATATAATACTGTCCATCAGCTGTAGATATAATACTGTCCATCAGCTGTAGATATAATACTGTATATCAGCTGTAGATATAATACTGTCCATCAGCTGTAGATATAATACTGTCCATCAGCTGTAGATATAATACTGTATATCAGCTGTAGATATAATACTGTATATCAGCTGTAGATATAATACTGTCCATCAGCTGTAGATATAATACTGTCCATCAGCTGTAGATATAATACTGTCCATCAGCTGTAGATATAATACTGTCCATCAGCTGTAGATATAATACTGTCCATCAGCTGTAGATATAATACTGTCCATCAGCTGTAGATATAATACTGTCCATCAGCTGTAGATATAATACTGTCCATCAGCTGTAGATATAATACTGTCCATCAGCTGTAGATATAATACTGTTCATCAGCTGTAGATATAATACTGTCCATCAGCTGTAGATATAATACTGTCCATCAGCTGTAGATATAATACTGTTCATCAGCTGTAGATATAATACTGTCCATCAGCTGTAGATATAATACTGTCCATCAGCTGTAGATATAATACTGTCCATCAGCTGTAGATATAATACTGTCCATCAGCTGTAGATATAATACTGTCCATCAGCTGTAGATATAATACTGTCCATCAGCTGTAGATATAATACTGTCCATCAGCTGTAGATATAATACTGTCCATCAGCTGTAGATATAATACTGTCCATCAGCTGTAGATATAATACTGTATATCAGCTGTAGATATAATACTGTATATCAGCTGTAGATATAATACTGTCCATCAGCTGTAGATATAATACTGTCCATCAGCTGTAGATATAATACTGTCCATCAGCTGTAGATATAATACTGTCCATCAGCTGTAGATATAATACTGTATATCAGCTGTAGATATAATACTGTCCATCAGCTGTAGATATAATACTGTATATCAGCTGTAGATATAATACTGTCCATCAGCTGTAGATATAATACTGTCCATCAGCTGTAGATATAATACTGTCCATCAGCTGTAGATATAATACTGTCCATCAGCTGTAGATATAATACTGTATATCAGCTGTAGATATAATACTGTCCATCAGCTGTAGATATAATACTGTCCATCAGCTGTAGATATAATACTGTCCATCAGCTGTAGATATAATACTGTCCATCAGCTGTAGATATAATACTGTTCATCAGCTGTAGATATAATACTGTATATCAGCTGTAGATATAATACTGTATATCAGCTGTAGATATAATACTGTCCATCAGCTGTAGATATAATACTGTCCATCAGCTGTAGATATAATACTGTCCATCAGCTGTAGATATAATACTGTCCATCAGCTGTAGATATAATACTGTCCATCGGCTGTAGATATAATACTGTCCATCAGCTGTAGATATAATACTGTCCATCAGCTGTAGATATAATACTGTATATCAGCTGTAGATATAATACTGTCCATCAGCTGTAGATATAATACTGTCCATCAGCTGTAGATATAATACTGTCCATCAGCTGTAGATATAATACTGTATATCAGCTGTAGATATAATACTGTATATCAGCTGTAGATATAATACTGTATATCAGCTGTAGATATAATACTGTCCATCAGCTGTAGATATAATACTGTCCATCAGCTGTAGATATAATACTGTATATCAGCTGTAGATATAATACTGTCCATCAGCTGTAGATATAATGCTGTCCATCAGCTGTAGATATAATACTGTATATCAGCTGTAGATATAATACTGTATATCAGCTGTAGATATAATACTGTCCATCAGCTGTAGATATAATACTGTCCATCAGCTGTAGATATAATACTGTCCATCAGCTGTAGATATAATACTGTCCATCAGCTGTAGATATAATACTGTCCATCAGCTGTAGATATAATACTGTCCATCAGCTGTAGATATAATACTGTCCATCAGCTGTAGATATAATACTGTCCATCAGCTGTAGATATAATACTGTCCATCAGCTGTAGATATAATACTGTCCATCAGCTGTAGATATAATACTGTTCATCAGCTGTAGATATAATACTGTCCATCAGCTGTAGATATAATACTGTCCATCAGCTGTAGATATAATACTGTTCATCAGCTGTAGATATAATACTGTTCATCAGCTGTAGATATAATACTGTCCATCAGCTGTAGATATAATACTGTCCATCAGCTGTAGATATAATACTGTCCATCAGCTGTAGATATAATACTGTCCATCAGCTGTAGATATAATACTGTCCATCAGCTGTAGATATAATACTGTCCATCAGCTGTAGATATAATACTGTCCATCAGCTGTAGATATAATACTGTCCATCAGCTGTAGATATAATACTGTATATCAGCTGTAGATATAATACTGTCCATCAGCTGTAGATATAATACTGTATATCAGCTGTAGATATAATACTGTCCATCAGCTGTAGATATAATACTGTCCATCAGCTGTAGATATAATACTGTCCATCAGCTGTAGATATAATACTGTCCATCAGCTGTAGATATAATACTGTATATCAGCTGTAGATATAATACTGTCCATCAGCTGTAGATATAATACTGTCCATCAGCTGTAGATATAATACTGTCCATCAGCTGTAGATATAATACTGTCCATCAGCTGTAGATATAATACTGTTCATCAGCTGTAGATATAATACTGTATATCAGCTGTAGATATAATACTGTATATCAGCTGTAGATATAATACTGTCCATCAGCTGTAGATATAATACTGTCCATCAGCTGTAGATATAATACTGTCCATCAGCTGTAGATATAATACTGTCCATCAGCTGTAGATATAATACTGTTCATCAGCTGTAGATATAATACTGTATATCAGCTGTAGATATAATACTGTCCATCAGCTGTAGATATAATACTGTCCATCAGCTGTAGATATAATACTGTCCATCAGCTGTAGATATAATACTGTCCATCAGCTGAAGATATAATACTGTCCATCAGCTGTAGATATAATACTGTTCATCAGCTGTAGATATAATACTGTCCATCAGCTGTAGATATAATACTGTATATCAGCTGTAGATATAATACTGTATATCAGCTGTAGATATAATACTGTTCATCAGCTGTAGATATAATACTGTATATCAGCTGTAGATATAATACTGTATATCAGCTGTAGATATAATACTGTTCATCAGCTGTAGATATAATACTGTCCATCAGCTGTAGATATAATACTGTCCATCAGCTGTAGATATAATACTGTCCATCAGCTGTAGATATAATACTGTCCATCAGCTGTAGATATAATACTGTTCATCAGCTGTAGATATAATACTGTATATCAGCTGTAGATATAATACTGTCCATCAGCTGTAGATATAATACTGTCCATCAGCTGTAGATATAATACTGTCCATCAGCTGTAGATATAATACTGTCCATCAGCTGAAGATATAATACTGTCCATCAGCTGTAGATATAATACTGTTCATCAGCTGTAGATATAATACTGTCCATCAGCTGTAGATATAATACTGTATATCAGCTGTAGATATAATACTGTATATCAGCTGTAGATATAATACTGTTCATCAGCTGTAGATATAATACTGTATATCAGCTGTAGATATAATACTGTATATCAGCTGTAGATATAATACTGTTCATCAGCTGTAGATATAATACTGTCCATCAGCTGTAGATATAATACTGTCCATCAGCTGTAGATATAATACTGTCCATTAGCTGTAGATATAATACTGTCCATCAGCTGTAGATATAATACTGTCCATCAGCTGTAGATATAATACTGTCCATCAGCTGTAGATATAATACTGTCCATCAGCTGTAGATATAATACTGTCCATCAGCTGTAGATATAATACTGTATATCAGCTGTAGATATAATACTGTCCATCAGCTGTAGATATAATACTGTAGATATAATACTGTCCATCAGCTGTAGATATAATACTGTCCATCAGCTGTAGATATAATACTGTATATCAGCTGTAGATATAATACTGTATATCAGCTGTAGATATAATACTGTCCATCAGCTGTAGATATAATACTGTAGATATAATACTGTCCATCAGCTGTAGATATAATACTGTATATCAGCTGTAGATATAATACTGTAGATATAATACTGTAGATATAATACTGTATATCAGCTGTAGATATAATACTGTAGATATAATACTGTAGATATAATACTGTATATCAGCTGTAGATATAATACTGTAGATATAATACTGTAGATATAATACTGTATATCAGCTGTAGATATAATACTGTAGATATAATACTGTAGATATAATACTGTATATCAGCTGTAGATATAATACTGTAGATATAATACTGTAGATATAATACTGTATACCAGCTGTAGATATAATACTGTAGATATAATATTGTAGATATAATACTGTATATCAGCTGTAGATATAATACTGTAGATATAATACTGTAGATATAATACTGTAGATATAATACTGTATATCAGCTGTAGATATAATACTGTATATCAGCTGTAGATATAATACTGTATATCAGCTGTAGATATAATACTGTCCATCAGCTGTAGATATAATACTGTCCATCAGCTGTAGATATAATACTGTCCATCAGCTGTAGATATAATACTGTCCATCAGCTGTAGATATAATACTGTCCATCAGCTGTAGATATAATACTGTCCATCAGCTGTAGATATAATACTGTCCATCAGCTGTAGATATAATACTGTCCATCAGCTGTAGATATAATACTGTCCATCAGCTGTAGATATAATACTGTCCATCAGCTGTAGATATAATACTGTTCATCAGCTGTAGATATAATACTGTCCATCAGCTGTAGATATAATACTGTCCATCAGCTGTAGATATAATACTGTTCATCAGCTGTAGATATAATACTGTTCATCAGCTGTAGATACAATACTGTCCATCAGCTGTAGATATAATACTGTCCATCAGCTGTAGATATAATACTGTCCATCAGCTGTAGATATAATACTGTCCATCAGCTGTAGATATAATACTGTCCATCAGCTGTAGATATAATACTGTCCATCAGCTGTAGATATAATACTGTATATCAGCTGTAGATATAATACTGTCCATCAGCTGTAGATATAATACTGTATATCAGCTGTAGATATAATACTGTCCATCAGCTGTAGATATAATACTGTCCATCAGCTGTAGATATAATACTGTCCATCAGCTGTAGATATAATACTGTCCATCAGCTGTAGATATAATACTGTATATCAGCTGTAGATATAATACTGTCCATCAGCTGTAGATATAATACTGTCCATCAGCTGTAGATATAATACTGTCCATCAGCTGTAGATATAATACTGTCCATCAGCTGTAGATATAATACTGTTCATCAGCTGTAGATATAATACTGTATATCAGCTGTAGATATAATACTGTATATCAGCTGTAGATATAATACTGTCCATCAGCTGTAGATATAATACTGTCCATCAGCTGTAGATATAATACTGTCCATCAGCTGTAGATATAATACTGTCCATCAGCTGTAGATATAATACTGTTCATCAGCTGTAGATATAATACTGTATATCAGCTGTAGATATAATACTGTTCATCAGCTGTAGATATAATACTGTCCATCAGCTGTAGATATAATACTGTCCATCAGCTGTAGATATAATACTGTCCATCAGCTGTAGATATAATACTGTCCATCAGCTGAAGATATAATACTGTCCATCAGCTGTAGATATAATACTGTTCATCAGCTGTAGATATAATACTGTCCATCAGCTGTAGATATAATACTGTATATCAGCTGTAGATATAATACTGTATATCAGCTGTAGATATAATACTGTTCATCAGCTGTAGATATAATACTGTATATCAGCTGTAGATATAATACTGTATATCAGCTGTAGATATAATACTGTTCATCAGCTGTAGATATAATACTGTCCATCAGCTGTAGATATAATACTGTATATCAGCTGTAGATATAATACTGTATATCAGCTGTAGATATAATACTGTATATCAGCTGTAGATATAATACTGTCCATCAGCTGTAGATATAATACTGTCCATCAGCTGTAGATATAATACTGTATATCAGCTGTAGATATAATACTGTCCATCAGCTGTAGATATAATGCTGTCCATCAGCTGTAGATATAATACTGTATATCAGCTGTAGATATAATACTGTATATCAGCTGTATATATAATACTGTCCATCAGCTGTAGATATAATACTGTCCATCAGCTGTAGATATAATACTGTCCATCAGCTGTAGATATAATGCTGTCCATCAGCTGTAGATATAATACTGTATATCAGCTGTAGATATAATACTGTATATCAGCTGTAGATATAATACTGTCCATCAGCTGTAGATATAATACTGTCCATCAGCTGTAGATATAATACTGTCCATCAGCTGTAGATATAATACTGTCCATCAGCTGTAGATATAATACTGTATATCAGCTGTAGATATAATACTGTCCATCAGCTGTAGATATAATACTGTATATCAGCTGTAGATATAATACTGTCCATCAGCTGTAGATATAATACTGTCCATCAGCTGTAGATATAATACTGTCCATCAGCTGTAGATATAATACTGTCCATCAGCTGTAGATATAATACTGTATATCAGCTGTAGATATAATACTGTCCATCAGCTGTAGATATAATACTGTCCATCAGCTGTAGATATAATACTGTCCATCAGCTGTAGATATAATACTGTTCATCAGCTGTAGATATAATACTGTTCATCAGCTGTAGATATAATACTGTATATCAGCTGTAGATATAATACTGTATATCAGCTGTAGATATAATACTGTCCATCAGCTGTAGATATAATACTGTCCATCAGCTGTAGATATAATACTGTCCATCAGCTGTAGATATAATACTGTCCATCAGCTGTAGATATAATACTGTTCATCAGCTGTAGATATAATACTGTATATCAGCTGTAGATATAATACTGTTCATCAGCTGTAGATATAATACTGTCCATCAGCTGTAGATATAATACTGTCCATCAGCTGTAGATATAATACTGTCCATCAGCTGTAGATATAATACTGTCCATCAGCTGAAGATATAATACTGTCCATCAGCTGTAGATATAATACTGTTCATCAGCTGTAGATATAATACTGTCCATCAGCTGTAGATATAATACTGTATATCAGCTGTAGATATAATACTGTATATCAGCTGTAGATATAATACTGTTCATCAGCTGTAGATATAATACTGTATATCAGCTGTAGATATAATACTGTATATCAGCTGTAGATATAATACTGTTCATCAGCTGTAGATATAATACTGTCCATCAGCTGTAGATATAATACTGTCCATCAGCTGTAGATATAATACTGTCCATTAGCTGTAGATATAATACTGTCCATCAGCTGTAGATATAATACTGTCCATCAGCTGTAGATATAATACTGTCCATCAGCTGTAGATATAATACTGTCCATCAGCTGTAGATATAATACTGTCCATCAGCTGTAGATATAATACTGTATATCAGCTGTAGATATAATACTGTCCATCAGCTGTAGATATAATACTGTCCATCAGCTGTAGATATAATACTGTATATCAGCTGTAGATATAATACTGTCCATCAGCTGTAGATATAATACTGTAGATATAATACTGTCCATCAGCTGTAGATATAATACTGTCCATCAGCTGTAGATATAATACTGTATATCAGCTGTAGATATAATACTGTCCATCAGCTGTAGATATAATACTGTCCATCAGCTGTAGATATAATACTGTCCATCAGCTGTAGATATAATACTGTCCATCAGCTGTAGATATAATACTGTTCATCAGCTGTAGATATAATACTGTATATCAGCTGTAGATATAATACTGTATATCAGCTGTAGATATAATACTGTCCATCAGCTGTAGATATAATACTGTCCATCAGCTGTAGATATAATACTGTCCATCAGCTGTAGATATAATACTGTCCATCAGCTGTAGATATAATACTGTATATCAGCTGTAGATATAATACTGTCCATCAGCTGTAGATATAATACTGTCCATCAGCTGTAGATATAATACTGTCCATCAGCTGTAGATATAATACTGTTCATCAGCTGTAGATATAATACTGTTCATCAGCTGTAGATATAATACTGTATATCAGCTGTAGATATAATACTGTATATCAGCTGTAGATATAATACTGTCCATCAGCTGTAGATATAATACTGTCCATCAGCTGTAGATATAATACTGTCCATCAGCTGTAGATATAATACTGTCCATCAGCTGTAGATATAATACTGTTCATCAGCTGTAGATATAATACTGTATATCAGCTGTAGATATAATACTGTTCATCAGCTGTAGATATAATACTGTCCATCAGCTGTAGATATAATACTGTCCATCAGCTGTAGATATAATACTGTCCATCAGCTGTAGATATAATACTGTCCATCAGCTGAAGATATAATACTGTCCATCAGCTGTAGATATAATACTGTTCATCAGCTGTAGATATAATACTGTCCATCAGCTGTAGATATAATACTGTATATCAGCTGTAGATATAATACTGTATATCAGCTGTAGATATAATACTGTTCATCAGCTGTAGATATAATACTGTATATCAGCTGTAGATATAATACTGTATATCAGCTGTAGATATAATACTGTTCATCAGCTGTAGATATAATACTGTCCATCAGCTGTAGATATAATACTGTCCATCAGCTGTAGATATAATACTGTCCATTAGCTGTAGATATAATACTGTCCATCAGCTGTAGATATAATACTGTCCATCAGCTGTAGATATAATACTGTCCATCAGCTGTAGATATAATACTGTCCATCAGCTGTAGATATAATACTGTCCATCAGCTGTAGATATAATACTGTATATCAGCTGTAGATATAATACTGTCCATCAGCTGTAGATATAATACTGTCCATCAGCTGTAGATATAATACTGTATATCAGCTGTAGATATAATACTGTCCATCAGCTGTAGATATAATACTGTAGATATAATACTGTCCATCAGCTGTAGATATAATACTGTCCATCAGCTGTAGATATAATACTGTATATCAGCTGTAGATATAATACTGTATATCAGCTGTAGATATAATACTGTCCATCAGCTGTAGATATAATACTGTAGATATAATACTGTCCATCAGCTGTAGATATAATACTGTATATCAGCTGTAGATATAATACTGTAGATATAATACTGTAGATATAATACTGTATATCAGCTGTAGATATAATACTGTAGATATAATACTGTAGATATAATACTGTATATCAGCTGTAGATATAATACTGTAGATATAATACTGTAGATATAATACTGTATATCAGCTGTAGATATAATACTGTATATCAGCTGTAGATATAATACTGTCCATCAGCTGTAGATATAATACTGTCCATCAGCTGTAGATATAATACTGTCCATCAGCTGTAGATATAATACTGTCCATCAGCTGTAGATATAATACTGTATATCAGCTGTAGATATAATACTGTCCATCAGCTGTAGATATAATACTGTCCATCAGCTGTAGATATAATACTGTCCATCATCTGTAGATATAATACTGTCCATCAGCTGTAGATATAATACTGTCCATCAGCTGTAGATATAATACTGTATATCAGCTGTAGATATAATACTGTATATCAGCTGTAGATATAATACTGTCCATCAGCTGTAGATATAATACTGTCCATCAGCTGTAGATATAATACTGTCCATCAGCTGTAGATATAATACTGTCCATCAGCTGTAGATATAATACTGTATATCAGCTGTAGATATAATACTGTCCATCAGCTGTAGATATAATACTGTATATCAGCTGTAGATATAATACTGTCCATCAGCTGTAGATATAATACTGTCCATCAGCTGTAGATATAATACTGTCCATCAGCTGTAGATATAATACTCTCCATCAGCTGTAGATATAATACTGTATATCAGCTGTAGATATAATACTGTCCATCAGCTGTAGATATAATACTGTCCATCAGCTGTAGATATAATACTGTCCATCAGCTGTAGATATAATACTGTTCATCAGCTGTAGATATAATACTGTTCATCAGCTGTAGATATAATACTGTATATCAGCTGTAGATATAATACTGTATATCAGCTGTAGATATAATACTGTCCATCAGCTGTAGATATAATACTGTCCATCAGCTGTAGATATAATACTGTCCATCAGCTGTAGATATAATACTGTCCATCAGCTGTAGATATAATACTGTTCATCAGCTGTAGATATAATACTGTATATCAGCTGTAGATATAATACTGTTCATCAGCTGTAGATATAATACTGTCCATCAGCTGTAGATATAATACTGTCCATCAGCTGTAGATATAATACTGTCCATCAGCTGTAGATATAATACTGTCCATCAGCTGAAGATATAATACTGTCCATCAGCTGTAGATATAATACTGTTCATCAGCTGTAGATATAATACTGTCCATCAGCTGTAGATATAATACTGTATATCAGCTGTAGATATAATACTGTATATCAGCTGTAGATATAATACTGTTCATCAGCTGTAGATATAATACTGTATATCAGCTGTAGATATAATACTGTATATCAGCTGTAGATATAATACTGTTCATCAGCTGTAGATATAATACTGTCCATCAGCTGTAGATATAATACTGTCCATCAGCTGTAGATATAATACTGTCCATTAGCTGTAGATATAATACTGTCCATCAGCTGTAGATATAATACTGTCCATCAGCTGTAGATATAATACTGTCCATCAGCTGTAGATATAATACTGTCCATCAGCTGTAGATATAATACTGTCCATCAGCTGTAGATATTATACTGTATATCAGCTGTAGATATAATACTGTCCATCAGCTGTAGATATAATACTGTCCATCAGCTGTAGATATAATACTGTATATCAGCTGTAGATATAATACTGTCCATCAGCTGTAGATATAATACTGTAGATATAATACTGTCCATCAGCTGTAGATATAATACTGTCCATCAGCTGTAGATATAATACTGTATATCAGCTGTAGATATAATACTGTATATCAGCTGTAGATATAATACTGTCCATCAGCTGTAGATATAATACTGTAGATATAATACTGTCCATCAGCTGTAGATATAATACTGTATATCAGCTGTAGATATAATACTGTAGATATAATACTGTAGATATAATACTGTATATCAGCTGTAGATATAATACTGTAGATATAATACTGTAGATATAATACTGTATATCAGCTGTAGATATAATACTGTAGATATAATACTGTAGATATAATACTGTATATCAGCTGTAGATATAATACTGTAGATATAATACTGTAGATATAATACTGTATATCAGCTGTAGATATAATACTGTAGATATAATACTGTAGATATAATACTGTATATCAGCTGTAGATATAATACTGTATATCAGCTGTAGATATAATACTGTCCATCAGCTGTAGATATAATACTGTCCATCAGCTGTAGATATAATACTGTCCATCAGCTGTAGATATAATACTGTCCATCAGCTGTAGATATAATACTGTATATCAGCTGTAGATATAATACTGTCCATCAGCTGTAGATATAATACTGTCCATCAGCTGTAGATATAATACTGTCCATCATCTGTAGATATAATACTGTCCATCAGCTGTAGATATAATACTGTCCATCAGCTGTAGATATAATACTGTATATCAGCTGTAGATATAATACTGTCCATCAGCTGTAGATATAATACTGTAGATATAATACTGTCCATCAGCTGTAGATATAATACTGTCCATCAGCTGTAGATATAATACTGTCCATCAGCTGTAGATATAATACTGTATATCAGCTGTAGATATAATACTGTCCATCAGCTGTAGATATAATACTGTCCATCAGCTGTAGATATAATACTGTCCATCAGCTGTAGATATAATACTGTCCATCAGCTGTAGATATAATACTGTCCATCAGCTGTAGATATAATACTGTATATCAGCTGTAGATATAATACTGTATATCAGCTGTAGATATAATACTGTCCATCAGCTGTAGATATAATACTGTCCATCAGCTGTAGATATAATACTGTCCATCAGCTGTAGATATAATACTGTCCATCAGCTGTAGATATAATACTGTCCATCAGCTGTAGATATAATACTGTATATCAGCTGTAGATATAATACTGTCCATCAGTTGTAGATATAATACTGTTTATCAGCTGTAGATATAATACTGTCCATCAGCTGTAGATATAATACTGTATATCAGCTGTAGATATAATACTGTCCATCGGCTGTAGATATAATACTGTATATCAGCTGTAGATATAATACTGTCCATCGGCTGTAGATATAATACTGTCCATCAGCTGTAGATATAATACTGTTTATCAGCTGTAGATATAATACTGTCCATCAGCTGTAGATATAATACTGTATATCAGCTGTAGATATAATACTGTCTATCAGCTGTAGATATAATACTGTCCATCAGCTGTAGATATAATACTGTCCATCAGCTGTAGATATAATACTGTCCATCAGCTGTAGATATAATACTGTCCATCAGCTGTAGATATAATACTGTATATCAGCTGTAGATATAATACTGTATATCAGCTGTAGATATAATACTGTCCATCAGCTGTAGATATAATACTGTCCATCAGCTGTAGATATAATACTGTCCATCAGCTGTAGATGTAATACTGTATATCAGCTGTAGATATAATACTGTATATCAGCTGTAGATATAATACTGTATATCAGCTGTAGATATAATACTGTCCATCAGCTGTAGATATAATACTGTATATCAGCTGTAGATATAATACTGTCCATCAGCTGTAGATATAATACTGTATATCAGCTGTAGATATAATACTGTCCATCGGCTGTAGATATAATACTGTCCATCGGCTGTAGATATAATACTGTCCATCAGCTGTAGATATAATACTGTCCATCAGCTGTAGATATAATACTGTATATCAGCTGTAGATATAATACTGTCCATCGGCTGTAGATATAATACTGTCCATCGGCTGTAGATATAATACTGTCCATCAGCTGTAGATATAATACTGTCCATCAGCTGTAGATATAATACTGTATATCAGCTGTAGATATAATACTGTATATCAGCTGTAGATATAATACTGTCCATCAGCTGTAGATATAATACTGTCCATCAGCTGTAGATATAATACTGTCCATCAGCTGTAGATATAATACTGTCCATCAGCTGTAGATATAATACTGTCCATCAGCTGTAGATATAATACTGTCCATCAGCTGTAGATATAATACTGTATATCAGCTGTAGATATAATACTGTCCATCAGCTGTAGATATAATACTGTATATCAGCTGTAGATATAATACTGTCCATCAGCTGTAGATATAATACTGTCCATCAGCTGTAGATATAATACTGTCCATCAGCTGTAGATATAATACTGTATATCAGCTGTAGATATAATACTGTATATCAGCTGTAGATATAATACTGTCCATCAGCTGTAGATATAATACTGTCCATCGGCTGTAGATATAATACTGTCCATCAGCTGTAGATATAATACTGTCCATCAGCTGTAGATATAATACTGTATATCAGCTGTAGATATAATACTGTCCATCAGCTGTAGATATAATACTGTCCATCAGCTGTAGATATAATACTGTCCATCAGCTGTAGATATAATACTGTATATCAGCTGTAGATATAATACTGTATATCAGCTGTAGATATAATACTGTCCATCAGCTGTAGATATAATACTGTCCATCAGCTGTAGATATAAAACTGTCCATCAGCTGTAGATATAATACTGTCCATCAGCTGTAGATATAATACTGTCCATCAGCTGTAGATATAATACTGTCCATCAGCTGTAGATATAATACTGTCCATCAGCTGTAGATATAATACTGTCCATCAGCTGTAGATATAATACTGTCCATCAGCTGTAGATATAATACTGTCCATCAGCTGTAGATATAATACTGTTCATCAGCTGTAGATATAATACTGTCCATCAGCTGTAGATATAATACTGTCCATCAGCTGTAGATATAATACTGTTCATCAGCTGTAGATATAATACTGTTCATCAGCTGTAGATATAATACTGTCCATCAGCTGTAGATATAATAGAGTCCATCAGCTGTAGATATAATACTGTCCATAAGCTGTAGATATAATACTGTCCATCAGCTGTAGATATAATACTGTCCATCAGCTGTAGATATAATACTGTCCATCAGCTGTAGATATAATACTGTCCATCAGCTGTAGATATAATACTGTCCATCAGCTGTAGATATAATACTGTCCATCAGCTGTAGATATAATACTGTCCATCAGCTGTAGATATAATACTGTATATCAGCTGTAGATATAATACTGTATATCAGCTGTAGATATAATACTGTCCATCAGCTGTAGATATAATACTGTCCATCAGCTGTAGATATAATACTGTCCATCAGCTGTAGATATAATACTGTATATCAGCTGTAGATATAATACTGTCCATCAGCTGTAGATATAATACTGTATATCAGCTGTAGATATAATACTGTCCATCAGCTGTAGATATAATACTGTCCATCAGCTGTAGATATAATATTGTCCATCAGCTGTAGATATAATACTGTCCATCAGCTGTAGATATAATACTGTATATCAGCTGTAGATATAATACTGTCCATCAGCTGTAGATATAATACTGTCCATCAGCTGTAGATATAATACTGTATATCAGCTGTAGATATAATACTGTATATCAGCTGTAGATATAATACTGTTCATCAGCTGTAGATATAATACTGTATATCAGCTGTAGATATAATACTGTATATCAGCTGTAGATATAATACTGTTCATCAGCTGTAGATATAATACTGTCCATCAGCTGTAGATATAATACTGTCCATCAGCTGTAGATATAATACTGTCGATCAGCTGTAGATATAATACTGTATATCAGCTGTAGATATAATACTGTCCATCAGCTGTAGATATAATACTGTCCATCAGCTGTAGATATAATACTGTATATCAGCTGTAGATATAATACTGTCCATCAGCTGTAGATATAATACTGTCCATCAGCTGTAGATATAATACTGTCCATCAGCTGTAGATATAATACTGTCCATCAGCTGTAGATATAATACTGTCCATCAGCTGTAGATATAATACTGTTCATCAGCTGTAGATATAATACTGTCCATCAGCTGTAGATATAATACTGTCCATCAGCTGTAGATATAATACTGTTCATCAGCTGTAGATATAATACTGTTCATCAGCTGTAGATATAATACTGTCCATCAGCTGTAGATATAATAGAGTCCATCAGCTGTAGATATAATACTGTCCATAAGCTGTAGATATAATACTGTCCATCAGCTGTAGATATAATACTGTCCATCAGCTGTAGATATAATACTGTCCATCAGCTGTAGATATAATACTGTCCATCAGCTGTAGATATAATACTGTCCATCAGCTGTAGATATAATACTGTCCATCAGCTGTAGATATAATACTGTCCATCAGCTGTAGATATAATACTGTATATCAGCTGTAGATATAATACTGTATATCAGCTGTAGATATAATACTGTCCATCAGCTGTAGATATAATACTGTTCATCAGCTGTAGATATAATACTGTCCATCAGCTGTAGATATAATACTGTCCATCAGCTGTAGATATAATACTGTCCATCAGCTGTAGATATAATACTGTCCATCAGCTGTAGATATAATACTGTCCATCAGCTGTAGATATAATACTGTCCATCAGCTGTAGATATAATACTGTCCATCAGCTGTAGATATAATACTGTCCATCAGCTGTAGATATAATACTGTCCATCAGCTGTAGATATAATACTGTCCATCAGCTGTAGATATAATACTGTCCATCAGCTGTAGATATAATACTGTATATCAGCTGTAGATATAATACTGTATATCAGCTGTAGATATAATACTGT
Organism: Salvelinus alpinus; assembly: GCF_045679555.1. NCBI lineage: Eukaryota > Metazoa > Chordata > Actinopteri > Salmoniformes > Salmonidae > Salvelinus > Salvelinus alpinus. The sequence goes on from NC_092097.1 coordinate 52,112,291, forward strand.
CCATCAGCTGTAGATATAATACTGTCCATCAGCTGTAGATATAATACTGTCCATCAGCTGTAGATATAATACTGTCCATCAGCTGTAGATATAATACTGTATATCAGCTGTAGATATAATACTGTCCATCAGCTGTAGATATAATACTGTATATCAGCTGTAGATATAATACTGTCCATCAGCTGTAGATATAATACTGTCCATCAGCTGTAGATATAATACTGTCCATCAGCTGTAGATATAATACTGTATATCAGCTGTAGATATAATACTGTATATCAGCTGTAGATATAATACTGTCCATCAGCTGTAGATATAATACTGTCCATCGGCTGTAGATATAATACTGTCCATCAGCTGTAGATATAATACTGTCCATCAGCTGTAGATATAATACTGTATATCAGCTGTAGATATAATACTGTCCATCAGCTGTAGATATAATACTGTCCATCAGCTGTAGATATAATACTGTCCATCAGCTGTAGATATAATACTGTATATCAGCTGTAGATATAATACTGTATATCAGCTGTAGATATAATACTGTCCATCAGCTGTAGATATAATACTGTCCATCAGCTGTAGATATAAAACTGTCCATCAGCTGTAGATATAATACTGTCCATCAGCTGTAGATATAATACTGTCCATCAGCTGTAGATATAATACTGTCCATCAGCTGTAGATATAATACTGTCCATCAGCTGTAGATATAATACTGTCCATCAGCTGTAGATATAATACTGTCCATCAGCTGTAGATATAATACTGTCCATCAGCTGTAGATATAATACTGTTCATCAGCTGTAGATATAATACTGTCCATCAGCTGTAGATATAATACTGTCCATCAGCTGTAGATATAATACTGTTCATCAGCTGTAGATATAATACTGTTCATCAGCTGTAGATATAATACTGTCCATCAGCTGTAGATATAATAGAGTCCATCAGCTGTAGATATAATACTGTCCATAAGCTGTAGATATAATACTGTCCATCAGCTGTAGATATAATACTGTCCATCAGCTGTAGATATAATACTGTCCATCAGCTGTAGATATAATACTGTCCATCAGCTGTAGATATAATACTGTCCATCAGCTGTAGATATAATACTGTCCATCAGCTGTAGATATAATACTGTCCATCAGCTGTAGATATAATACTGTCCATCAGCTGTAGATATAATACTGTATATCAGCTGTAGATATAATACTGTCCATCAGCTGTAGATATAATACTGTATATCAGCTGTAGATATAATACTGTCCATCAGCTGTAGATATAATACTGTCCATCAGCTGTAGATATAATATTGTCCATCAGCTGTAGATATAATACTGTCCATCAGCTGTAGATATAATACTGTATATCAGCTGTAGATATAATACTGTCCATCAGCTGTAGATATAATACTGTCCATCAGCTGTAGATATAATACTGTATATCAGCTGTAGATATAATACTGTATATCAGCTGTAGATATAATACTGTTCATCAGCTGTAGATATAATACTGTATATCAGCTGTAGATATAATACTGTATATCAGCTGTAGATATAATACTGTTCATCAGCTGTAGATATAATACTGTCCATCAGCTGTAGATATAATACTGTCCATCAGCTGTAGATATAATACTGTCGATCAGCTGTAGATATAATACTGTATATCAGCTGTAGATATAATACTGTCCATCAGCTGTAGATATAATACTGTCCATCAGCTGTAGATATAATACTGTATATCAGCTGTAGATATAATACTGTCCATCAGCTGTAGATATAATACTGTCCATCAGCTGTAGATATAATACTGTCCATCAGCTGTAGATATAATACTGTCCATCAGCTGTAGATATAATACTGTCCATCAGCTGTAGATATAATACTGTTCATCAGCTGTAGATATAATACTGTCCATCAGCTGTAGATATAATACTGTCCATCAGCTGTAGATATAATACTGTTCATCAGCTGTAGATATAATACTGTTCATCAGCTGTAGATATAATACTGTCCATCAGCTGTAGATATAATAGAGTCCATCAGCTGTAGATATAATACTGTCCATAAGCTGTAGATATAATACTGTCCATCAGCTGTAGATATAATACTGTCCATCAGCTGTAGATATAATACTGTCCATCAGCTGTAGATATAATACTGTCCATCAGCTGTAGATATAATACTGTCCATCAGCTGTAGATATAATACTGTCCATCAGCTGTAGATATAATACTGTCCATCAGCTGTAGATATAATACTGTATATCAGCTGTAGATATAATACTGTATATCAGCTGTAGATATAATACTGTCCATCAGCTGTAGATATAATACTGTTCATCAGCTGTAGATATAATACTGTCCATCAGCTGTAGATATAATACTGTCCATCAGCTGTAGATATAATACTGTCCATCAGCTGTAGATATAATACTGTCCATCAGCTGTAGATATAATACTGTCCATCAGCTGTAGATATAATACTGTCCATCAGCTGTAGATATAATACTGTCCATCAGCTGTAGATATAATACTGTATATCAGCTGTAGATATAATACTGTCCATCAGCTGTAGATATAATACTGTCCATCAGCTGTAGATATAATACTGTCCATCAGCTGTAGATATAATACTGTCCATCAGCTGTAGATATAATACTGTATATCAGCTGTAGATATAATACTGTCCATCAGCTGTAGATATAATACTGTATATCAGCTGTAGATATAATACTGTCCATCAGCTGTAGATATAATACTGTCCATCAGCTGTAGATATAATATTGTCCATCAGCTGTAGATATAATACTGTCCATCAGCTGTAGATATAATACTGTATATCAGCTGTAGATATAATACTGTCCATCAGCTGTAGATATAATACTGTCCATCAGCTGTAGATATAATACTGTATATCAGCTGTAGATATAATACTGTATATCAGCTGTAGATATAATACTGTTCATCAGCTGTAGATATAATACTGTATATCAGCTGTAGATATAATACTGTATATCAGCTGTAGATATAATACTGTTCATCAGCTGTAGATATAATACTGTCCATCAGCTGTAGATATAATACTGTCCATCAGCTGTAGATATAATACTGTCGATCAGCTGTAGATATAATACTGTATATCAGCTGTAGATATAATACTGTCCATCAGCTGTAGATATAATACTGTCCATCAGCTGTAGATATAATACTGTATATCAGCTGTAGATATAACACTGTCCATCAGCTGTAGATATAATACTGTCCATCAGCTGTAGATATAATACTGTCCATCAGCTGTAGATATAATACTGTCCATCAGCTGTAGATATAATACTGTCCATCAGCTGTAGATATAATACTGTTCATCAGCTGTAGATATAATACTGTCCATCAGCTGTAGATATAATACTGTCCATCAGCTGTAGATATAATACTGTTCATCAGCTGTAGATATAATACTGTTCATCAGCTGTAGATATAATACTGTCCATCAGCTGTAGATATAATAGAGTCCATCAGCTGTAGATATAATACTGTCCATAAGCTGTAGATATAATACTGTCCATCAGCTGTAGATATAATACTGTCCATCAGCTGTAGATATAATACTGTCCATCAGCTGTAGATATAATACTGTCCATCAGCTGTAGATATAATACTGTCCATCAGCTGTAGATATAATACTGTCCATCAGCTGTAGATATAATACTGTCCATCAGCTGTAGATATAATACTGTATATCAGCTGTAGATATAATACTGTATATCAGCTGTAGATATAATACTGTCCATCAGCTGTAGATATAATACTGTTCATCAGCTGTAGATATAATACTGTCCATCAGCTGTAGATATAATACTGTCCATCAGCTGTAGATATAATACTGTCCATCAGCTGTAGATATAATACTGTCCATCAGCTGTAGATATAATACTGTCCATCAGCTGTAGATATAATACTGTCCATCAGCTGTAGATATAATACTGTCCATCAGCTGTAGATATAATACTGTCCATCAGCTGTAGATATAATACTGTCCATCAGCTGTAGATATAATACTGTCCATCAGCTGTAGATATAATACTGTCCATCAGCTGTAGATATAATACTGTATATCAGCTGTAGATATAATACTGTATATCAGCTGTAGATATAATACTGTCCATCAGCTGTAGATATAATACTGTCCATCAGCTGTAGATATAATACTGTCCATCAGCTGTAGATATAATACTGTCCATCAGCTGTAGATATAATACTGTATATCAGCTGTAGATATAATACTGTCCATCAGCTGTAGATATAATACTGTATATCAGCTGTAGATATAATACTGTCCATCAGCTGTAGATATAATACTGTCCATCAGCTGTAGATATAATATTGTCCATCAGCTGTAGATATAATACTGTCCATCAGCTGTAGATATAATACTGTATATCAGTTGTAGATATAATACTGTCCATCAGCTGTAGATATAATACTGTCCATCAGCTGTAGATATAATACTGTATATCAGCTGTAGATATAATACTGTATATCAGCTGTAGATATAATACTGTTCATCAGCTGTAGATATAATACTGTATATCAGCTGTAGATATAATACTGTATATCAGCTGTAGATATAATACTGTTCATCAGCTGTAGATATAATACTGTCCATCAGCTGTAGATATAATACTGTCCATCAGCTGTAGATATAATACTGTCGATCAGCTGTAGATATAATACTGTATATCAGCTGTAGATATAATACTGTCCATCAGCTGTAGATATAATACTGTCCATCAGCTGTAGATATAATACTGTGTATCAGCTGTAGATATAATACTGTATATCAGCTGTAGATATAATACTGTTCATCAGCTGTAGATATAATACTGTATATCAGCTGTAGATATAATACTGTATATCAGCTGTAGATATAATACTGTTCATCAGCTGTAGATATAATACTGTCCATCAGCTGTAGATATAATACTGTCCATCAGCTGTAGATATAATACTGTCCATCAGCTGTAGATATAATACTGTTCATCAGCTGTAGATATAATACTGTATATCAGCTGTAGATATAATACTGTTCATCAGCTGTAGATATAATACTGTCCATCAGCTGTAGATATAATACTGTCCATCAGCTGTAGATATAATACTGTCCATCAGCTGTAGATATAATACTGTCCATCAACTGTAGATATAATACTGTCCATCAGCTGTAGATATAATACTGTTCATCAGCTGTAGATATAATACTGTCCATCAGCTGTAGATATAATACTGTATATCAGCTGTAGATATAATACTGTATATCAGCTGTAGATATAATACTGTTCATCAGCTGTAGATATAATACTGTATATCAGCTGTAGATATAATACTGTATATCAGCTGTAGATATAATACTGTTCATCAGCTGTAGATATAATACTGTCCATCAGCTGTAGATATAATACTGTCCATCAGCTGTAGATATAATACTGTCCATCAGCTGTAGATATAATACTGTCCATCAGCTGTAGATATAATACTGTCCATCAGCTGTAGATATAATACTGTCCATCAGCTGTAGATATAATACTGTCCATCAGCTGTAGATATAATACTGTATATCAGCTGTAGATATAATACTGTCCATCAGCTGTAGATATAATACTGTCCATCAGCTGTAGATATAATACTGTATATCAGCTGTAGATATAATACTGTCCATCAGCTGTAGATATAATACTGTAGATATAATACTGTCCATCAGCTGTAGATATAATACTGTCCATCAGCTGTAGATATAATACTGTATATCAGCTGTAGATATAATACTGTATATCAGCTGTAGATATAATACTGTCCATCAGCTGTAGATATAATACTGTAGATATAATACTGTCCATCAGCTGTAGATATAATACTGTATATCAGCTGTAGATATAATACTGTAGATATAATACTGTAGATATAATACTGTATATCAGCTGTAGATATAATACTGTAGATATAATACTGTAGATATAATACTGTATATCAGCTGTAGATATAATACTGTAGATATAATACTGTAGATATAATACTGTATATCAGCTGTAGATATAATACTGTAGATATAATACTGTAGATATAATACTGTATATCAGCTGTAGATATAATACTGTATATCAGCTGTAGATATAATACTGTCCATCAGCTGTAGATATAATACTGTCCATCAGCTGTAGATATAATACTGTCCATCAGCTGTAGATATAATACTGTCCATCAGCTGTAGATATAATACTGTATATCAGCTGTAGATATAATACTGTCCATCAGCTGTAGATATAATACTGTCCATCAGCTGTAGATATAATACTGTCCATCATCTGTAGATATAATACTGTCCATCAGCTGTAGATATAATACTGTATATCAGCTGTAGATATAATACTGTATATCAGCTGTAGATATAATACTGTCCATCAGCTGTAGATATAATACTGTATATCAGCTGTAGATATAATACTGTCCATCAGCTGTAGATATAATACTGTATATCAGCTGTAGATATAATACTGTCCATCAGCTGTAGATATAATACTGTCCATCAGCTGTAGATATAATACTGTCCATCAGCTGTAGATATAATACTGTATATCAGCTGTAGATATAATACTGTCCATCAGCTGTAGATATAATACTGTATATCAGCTGTAGATATAATACTGTATATCAGCTGTAGATATAATACTGTCCATCAGCTGTAGATATAATACTGTATATCAGCTGTAGATATGATACTGTATATCAGCTGTAGATATAATACTGTCCATCAGCTGTAGATATAATACTGTATATCAGCTGTAGATATAATACTGTCCATCAGCTGTAGATATAATACTGTATATCAGCTGTAGATATAATACTGTCCATCAGCTGTAGATATAATACTGTCCATCAGCTGTAGATATAATACTGTCCATCAGCTGTAGATATAATACTGTATATCAGCTGTAGATATAATACTGTCCATCAGCTGTAGATATAATACTGTATATCAGCTGTAGATATAATACTGTCCATCAGCTGTAGATATAATACTGTCCATCAGCTGTAGATATAATACTGTCCATCAGCTGTAGATATAATACTGTCCATCAGCTGTAGATTTAATACTGTATATCAGCTGTAGATATAATACTGTATATCAGCTGTAGATATAATACTGTATATCAGCTGTAGATATAATACTGTATATCAGCTGTAGATATAATACTGTAGATATAATACTGTAGATATAATACTGTATATCAGCTGTAGATATAATACTGTAGATATAATACTGTAGATATAATACTGTATATCAGCTGTAGATATAATACTGTAGATATAATACTGTAGATATAATACTGTATATCAGCTGTAGATATAATACTGTATATCAGCTGTAGATATAATACTGTAGATATAATACTGTAGATATAATACTGTATATCAGCTGTAGATATAATACTGTATATCAGCTGTAGATATAATACTGTCCATCAGCTGTAGATATAATACTGTCCATCAGCTGTAGATATAATACTGTCCATCAGCTGTAGATATAATACTGTCCATCAGCTGTAGATATAATACTGTATATCAGCTGTAGATATAATACTGTCCATCAGCTGTAGATATAATACTGTCCATCAGCTGTAGATATAATACTGTCCATCATCTGTAGATATAATACTGTCCATCAGCTGTAGATATAATACTGTATATCAGCTGTAGATATAATACTGTATATCAGCTGTAGATATAATACTGTCCATCAGCTGTAGATATAATACTGTATATCAGCTGTAGATATAATACTGTCCATCAGCTGTAGATATAATACTGTATATCAGCTGTAGATATAATACTGTCCATCAGCTGTAGATATAATACTGTCCATCAGCTGTAGATATAATACTGTCCATCAGCTGTAGATATAATACTGTATATCAGCTGTAGATATAATACTGTCCATCAGCTGTAGATATAATACTGTATATCAGCTGTAGATATAATACTGTCCATCAGCTGTAGATATAATACTGTATATCAGCTGTAGATATGATACTGTATATCAGCTGTAGATATAATACTGTCCATCAGCTGTAGATATAATACTGTATATCAGCTGTAGATATAATACTGTCCATCAGCTGTAGATATAATACTGTATATCAGCTGTAGATATAATACTGTCCATCAGCTGTAGATATAATACTGTCCATCAGCTGTAGATATAATACTGTCCATCAGCTGTAGATATAATACTGTATATCAGCTGTAGATATAATACTGTCCATCAGCTGTAGATATAATACTGTATATCAGCTGTAGATATAATACTGTCCATCAGCTGTAGATATAATACTGTCCATCAGCTGTAGATATAATACTGTCCATCAGCTGTAGATATAATACTGTCCATCAGCTGTAGATTTAATACTGTATATCAGCTGTAGATATAATACTGTATATCAGCTGTAGATATAATACTGTATATCAGCTGTAGATATAATACTGTCCATCAGCTGTAGATATAATACTGTTTATCAGCTGTAGATATAATACTGTCCATCAGCTGTAGATATAATACTGTATATCAGCTGTAGATATAATACTGTTTATCAGCTGTAGATATAATACTGTATATCAGCTGTAGATATAATACTGTATATCAGCTGTAGATATAATACTGTCCATCAGCTGTAGATATAATACTGTAGATATAATACTGTCCATCAGCTGTAGATATAATACTGTCCATCAGCTGTAGATATAATACTGTCCATCAGCTGTAGATATAATACTGTCCATCAGCTGTAGATATAATACTGTAGATATAATACTGTAGATATAATACTGTAGATATAATACTGTCCATCAGCTGTAGATATAATACTGTCCATCAGCTGTAGATATAATACTGTCCATCAGCTGTAGATATAATACTGTCCATCAGCTGTAGATATAATACTGTCCATCAGCTGTAGATATAATACTGTCCATCAGCTGTAGATATAATACTGTAGATATAATACTGTAGATATAATACTGTAGATATAATACTGTCCATCAGCTGTAGATATAATACTGTCCATCAGCTGTAGATATAATACTGTCCATCAGCTGTAGATATAATACTGTCCATCAGCTGTAGATATAATACTGTCCATCAGCTGTAGATATAATACTGTCCATCAGCTGTAGATATAATACTGTCCATCAGCTGTAGATATAATACTGTAGATATAATACTGTAGATATAATACTGTAGATATAATACTGTCCATCAGCTGTAGATATAATACTGTAGATATAATACTGTAGATATAATACTGTAGATATAATACTGTAGATATAATACTGTAGATATAATACTGTAGATATAATACTGTAGATATAATACTGTTTATACATGAGCGTTTTCTCTCCCCCCCTGTTGTTGTCTTCAAAGTCACAAAGTTTTAATTTGATGCACATCAAATATACATGAGATGGAAATTGTCTTTGGCTTCAGGCTGACAATAATAATAATAAAAACACATTTGGCTTGTCATTTAATAACATAAGACCGAGGAGGGATGTAAAGAGGGTACATGAACATCACAGAAGTCCTTTCACTATGCAAAGGACATTGTAGATTACACATACTAGAGAGAATACTGCATATTGGTTCTGTCTTGTGTGGCTGAGTTGGTACAGCATGCCGCCTGCAACGCTAAGGGTCGTGGCTTTGAATCCCGCTGGGGGCCACTCGTTGGGAAATGTACTTTATGTACACACGACTATGGGTGTCTTTGGGAAGAAGTGTCTGCTAAAGGACATATATTACTGAATGATACCACACTGAATCCAACCTTATCGTAGGAGGAACTAAGTATTTCGTTCAAAAGGAAGAGTGTGTGGTTGGAAATAAGTGTCAGATACAAGTTTAAATGTTTTATTCTGAAATATGAATTTATGTTTTGGTAGTTCTGCGTTCCCCAGCAGACAGATTTCCAACAACTCTCTTATCAATGCAGCAAATATTTACAAGCGTGAAACGTCCCAGGTAAGTTTCCCTCTGATAGGGGCCGGGAATAAATTCCATGTTTTCTTTTTGATCCTCGGGTGCCTTCGCTCCTCGGGTTCCTTCGCTCCTCTCCACATCTTCTCTCTCATCCTCCCACTCTCCTCCGGTGTCCTCCATTCAGTAAACCACAGCATAGTTCCCTTCGTGGTCCCTCCGTCCTCCCACTCTCCTCCTGTGTCCTCCATTCAGTAAACCACAGCATATTTCCCTGCGTGGTCCCTCCATCCTCCGTTGTTCATATCCCTCCCTACAAAAACAAATACTTAAAAAAAACTTGACAAAGTCCATGAGGTCGATGCTTAAGTTTACATTAACAAGTGATACTAGCCAGCGCAGTTTAAGTCAACAAATACTTCCTCTCCATTATCCCTCTGTGGTATCAACTCTCCTCCTCCAATTCATCTACAGTCCAGATGTGGTGTTATGTAAGTTGTTTTCCCTGGAACATGTTGAGTCCATTTATCCAACTGTAGTGAACTCTCCTCCAGTTATAGTGTTAGTGGAAGGAGTTGGAGGACAGGTCAATCAGTCATTGTGACAGAGCAATAAAGGCTTCTTTGTTAGCAAGGAGTTAATGTTATGTTACCTTCCCTTTCTTTCTTTCTTTCTTTCTCTCTCTCTCTCTCTCTCTCTCTCTCTCTCTCTCTCTCTCTCTCTCTCTCTCTCTCTCTCTCTCTCTCTCTCTCTCTCTCTCTCTCTCTCTCTCTCTCTCTCTGTCTGTTATCTCCCTCTCCTCTCTCTCTCTCTCTCTCTCTCTCTCTCTCTCTCTCTCTCTCTCTCTCTCTCTCTCTCTCTCTCTCTCTGTCATCTCCCTCTCCCCCCTCTCTCTCTCTGTCTGTCATCTCCCTCTCCCCTCTCTCTCTCTCTCTCTCTCGCTGTCTGTTATCTCCCTCCTTCTCATTCTCACTCTCTCCCTCTTTGTCTCTTCTCCTCTCCCCGTCTCACCCCAATATGTAGCCTGCTGAGAGAGAGAGAGAGAGAGAGAGAGAGAGAGAGAGAGAGAGAGAGAGAGAGAGAGAGAGAGAGAGAGAGAGAGAGAGAGAGAGAGAGAGAGAGAGAGAGAGAGAGAGAGAGAGAGAGAGAGAGAGAGAGAGAGTGCTAAGCCTCGTAAGCAGGTAACCTCCGTAATAACCTCCTGTGTATCAAGAGGCTATGCGGTGGACAGCGTCAGGCAGCAGGACTAACACAATTTAGAGAGCATCGCTCACACACACAGTCACACACACACTCACACAGACACACACACTCACACAGACACACAGACACACAGACACACACACACACTCACACACACACACACACACACACACACACACACACACACACACACACACACACACACACACACACACACTCACACTCACACTCACACTCACACAGACACTCACACAGACACTCACACATACACACACACTCACACACACACACACACACACACACACACACACACACACACACACACACACACACACACACACACACACTCACACAGACACACTCACACAGACACTCACACAGACAAGGTGCAGACTGTGATATTGCAGCCGTGCATCACGGTTTCTGGATTGACGACAGAGAACTTCCATTAGAGCTGCTAGCATGTCTCCAGAGATACCAGTCCTGTAATGTGTATGTTTCAGACCTGCGGACCTGCGGCAGTGCGTGTGAGTGTGTGTGTGAGTGTGTGTGTGTGTGTGTTTTGATACATTTTTCTGGCCTACAGGTAAAGGGAGGATAAAAGGGCAATAAACCCATTATAATATATCGCTGTCAGAGACACAGATGCATACAGGAGTACACACTAGCCAATCAGATACAGCCAGGAATACACACTAGCCAATCAGATAAGCCAGGAATACACACTAGCCAATCAGATACAGCCAGGAATGTAAACTAGCCAATCAGATACAGACAGGAATACACACTAACCAATCAGATACAGCCAGGAATGTACACTAGCCAATCAGATACAGACAGGAATACACACTAACCAATCAGATACAGCCAGGAATACACACTAGCCAATCAGATACAGCCAGGAATACACACTAACCAATCAGATACAGCCAGGAATACACACTAACCAATCAGATACAGCCAGGAATACACACTAACCAATCAGATACAGCCAGGAATACACACTCACCAATCAGATCATACTCTCCAGGGGTGCCCAACCCTCTTGTACTCCTGGAGAGCTACTGTATCATCCTGCAGACTTTCACTCCAACCAGAACTAGCACATCAGATTTGACTAATCAGCTGCTCACCAGGACCTAGATTGGTTGAATCGGGTGACTTAGAACAGGGTCGGAGCAAAAGCCTGCATAGCCAGTAGCTCTCCAGAAGGAGGGTTAGCAACTAAGAATTGTATACCAGGTAGAATCTCTACATCTGTCCTCAGAAGATAAGAGCATCCCTACCCTGGCATCAGCAGCTCACTTACTCACTAGCTGCCAAACTACAGATAGACAGACAAGATGAGAGGAGGAGAGATGAGATCGCACAGGGGAAGAGTTGGGAACACAGCAGAGATTGTGAGTGGGGACACAGCAGAGATTGTGAGTGGGGACACAGCAGAGATTGTGAGTGGGAACACAGCAGAGATTGTGAGTGGGGACACAGCAGAGATTGTGAGTGGGGACACAGCAGAGATTGTGAGTGGGGACACAGCAGAGATTGTGAGTGGGACACAGCAGAGATTGTGAGTGGGGACACAGCAGAGATTGTGAGTGGGACACAGCAGAGATTGTGAGTGGGGACACAGCAGAGATTGTGAGTGGGGACACAGCAGAGATTGTGAGTGGGGACACAGCAGAGATTGTGAGTGGGACACAGCAGAGATTGTGAGTGGGGACACAGCAGAGATTGTGAGTGGGACACAGCAGAGATTGTGAGTGGGGACACAGCAGAGATTGTGAGTGGGGACACAGCAGAGATTGTGAGTGGGACACAGCAGAGATTGTGAGTGGGGACACAGCAGAGATTGTGAGTGGGACACAGCAGAGATTGTGAGTGGGGACACAGCAGAGATTGTGAGTGGGACACAGCAGAGATTGTGAGTGGGGACACAGCAGAGATTGTGAGTGGGACACAGCAGAGATTGTGAGTGGGGACACAGCAGAGATTGTGAGTGGGGACACAGCAGAGATTGTGAGTGGGACACAGCAGAGATTGTGAGTGGGGACACAGCAGAGATTGTGAGTGGGGACACAGCAGAGATTGTGAGTGGGACACAGCAGAGATTGTGAGTGGGACACAGCAGAGATTGTGAGTGGGGACACAGCAGAGATTGTGAGTGGGGACACAGCAGAGATTGTGAGTGGGGACACAGCAGAGATTGTGAGTGGGACACAGCAGAGATTGTGAGTGGGGACACAGCAGAGATTGTGAGTGAAGGACCAGAGATGGAAGAGGCCAGTGGAGGTCAGCGGATAGGGAAGCATTCACTGAGTTGTCATGTCAGAGTGGCAGATTGGAGTCAGCAGTCACTCAGACGGGCACCACACAGAGAGACGTTTTTGCAGACATTGATAGCTGCAGCACAGGGACTACCGAGTGGTGCAACGGTCTAAGGCACTGCATCTCAGTGCTAGAGGCATCACTACAGACACCCAGGTTTGAATCCAGGCTGTATCACAACCGGCCGTGATTGGGAGTCCCATAGGGCAGTGCACAATTGTCCCAGCGTCGTCCGGGTTAGGGGTTTGGCCGGTGTAGGCTGTCATCACAGTATCTGCTTGCTTGCGACAGCCCCCCCCCCCCCCCCCCCGGCTTGGCTGTGCATGGCCCAGTGCCAGTGACAACACACTGCAGAGGCTTGGTGAGTGTTTGTGTACATGGTGTGTGTGTGTACATATTTTCTACCAGGGGCTTTAATTGTCATAAGAACCAGGAGCTGCTGTGGGTCGACTGCTATTCTTTATGAACGTTACACGTCCCTGTTGGTGGATTATTGAAACCAGAGGCTTACAAACTGTTCTTTATGGACGGTACACGTCCCTGTTGGTGGATTATTGAAACCAGAGGCTTACAAACTGTTCTTTATGGACGGTACACGTCCCTGTTGGTGGATTATTGAAACCAGAGGCTTACAAACTGTTCTTTATGGACGGTACACGTCCCTGTTGGTGGATTATTGAAACCAGAGGCTTACAAACTGTTCTTTATGGACGGTACACGTCCCTGTTGGTGGATTATTGAAACCAGAGGCTTACAAACTGTTCTTTATGGACGGTACACGTCCCTGTTGGTGGATTATTGAAACCAGAGGCTTACAAACTGTTCTTTATGAACGTTACACGTCCCTTACAAGCTGTTCTTTACGTACAGACCAAATGACCCAAGGCAGCGTTTCCCAAACTATGAGTCGCAACCCCATGTGGGTTCGCCTGATTTGTAAATGGGGTCGTGAGGGAAACTGAAAAAAATAGAACGCTAGATGAGGTTGTAATAAACTTGTTTCTTCCTACAAATATGGCTCTATGTTTTAGACGGTTACAATAATGTTCTCTAGAACCACAACAGAACAGACTATACGAGCTGGGTGCTCTTTAAATAAAGAACCACAACAGAACAGACTATACGAGCTGGGTTCTCTTTAGATAAAGAACCACAACAGAACAGACTATACGAGCTGGGTTCTCTTTAGGTACAGAACCACAACAGAACAGACTATACGAGCTGGGTTCTCTTTAGGTACAGAACCACAACAGAACAGACTATATGAGCTGGGTTCTCTTTAGATAAAGAACCCCAAAAGAACAGACCATACGAGCTGGGTGCTCTTTAGATACAGAACCACAACAGAACAGACTATACGAGCTGGGTTCTCTTTAGATAAAGAACCCCAACAGAACAGACCATACGAGCTGGGTTCTCTTTAGGTACAGAACCAGAACAGAACAGACTATACGAGCTGGGTGCTCTTTAGATAAAGAACCACAACAGAACAGACAATACGAGCTGGGTGCTCTTTAGATAAAGAACCACAACAGAACAGACAATACGAGCTGGGTGCTCTTTAGATAAAGAACCACAACAGAACAGACCATACGAGCTGGGTGCTCTTTAGATAAAGAACCACAACAGAACAGACAATACGAGCTGGGTTCTCTTTAGGTACAGACCTGGACCTGTTTGTGGATTAGCAACAAAGCGTGTGGCCAGTGCTCAAGGGACATGAGTATGTACTTTATCTGAATGAGAGGCTGGGAGATGAGATGGGTGGGGGATGGGGCATGGAGAAGGGCTGGCAGCGATATATTAGATTCCTCTACCTCCCTGAGCGGGTAACATCTCTCGCTGATGATGGATGTCTCCTGTGTGTTTGAGATTGAGGGAAAGGATGGGGGGTTGTGGTTGGGTACGACAACAGGGGGTGTGTCTAGCTACCTCTACCTCTTCCTGTCGGTCTGCTAGTGGAGAGGGATGGTTTGATCAACAACCAGGCTGAATCTACCAACCTCTACCTCCTGTCTGAGTTGGGGGTTGTGGTGGTGAAGGGGATGCACCTAACTATCTCATTCTCTCTGTGTTGTTGGGGGTGGGGGTGGTTTCTAGCTACCTTCTTCCTTCTCTCCTTCCTTCTCTCCTCTTCTCCCTTCTCTCCTCCTTCTATCCTTCCTTCTCTCCTTCCTTCTCTCCTCTTCTTCTCCGTCCTTCTCTCCTCCTCTCCTTCCTTCTCTCCTCTCCTCTCTTTCACTCCTCTCCTTTTCCTTCCTTCTCTCCTCCTTCTCTCCTTCCTTCTCTCCTCCACTCATCTCCTTCTCGCCTTCCTTCCTTCCTTCTCTCATCTCCTCTCCCCTCCTTTTCTCCTCCTTATATTCTCTCATTCTCCTTCTTTCTCTCTTCCTTATCTCCTTCCTTCTCTCCTCTCTTCTCCTCCTCTCCTCTCCTTCTCTCCTCCTTCTCTTCTCTCCTTCTCTCTTCTCCTTCTCCTTCCTTCTCTCCTCTCCTTCTCCTTCCTTCACTCCTTCTCTCCTCTCCTTCCTTCTCTCCTTCTCTCCTCTCCTTCTCCTCGCCTTCCTTCTCTCCTCTCCTTCTCCTTCCTTCTCTCCTCTCCTCCCCTCCCCTCCTCTCCTTCCTTCACCTCTCCTTCTCTCCTCCTCCTCTCCACCTTCTCTTCTTCTTTCAGTCTGTGTCTCAGTGGGACAGAGGGGCCTGTCTGGTCACATATCACCACTGATTACTGTAGCAGATCTGGACCCAGCAGCTCCGTACCCCAAGGATCTGATGACAGCAGGCCCAACGCCGGCCCATTGCTGGTTCTCTGCTGGCTTTCCCACTAGCCCCAGGAGGCTGTCACACTGATCACAACAGGCCCAATGTTGCCCCAACGCTAATTGCCAGCCCACTGCTGGCTCGTTTCTGGCTAGCTGCTGATCCACACAGAAGGCCCAACGCCGTCCAACTATCGGCTCGCTGCTGGTCTACTGTCGGCTTGCTGCTGGCTAGCTGCTAAGACACCACTGTCGAGCCAAATCACTGCCGGCCCACTGTTGGCTCACCGGCGCTGGTCTCCTACGGGCTAAATGTTGGCTCACCGGCTCTGGTCTCCTACGGGCTAAATGTTGTCTCACTGCCATTTCAGTGCCGACTTGCTGCTGGCTCATGTCGGCCCACCACTCTCACTGTCGGCCCACCACTCTCATGTTGGCCCACCACTCTCACTGTCGGCCCACCACTCTCATGTCGGCCCACCACTCTCACTGTCGGCCCACCACTCTCACTGTCGGCCCACCACTCTCATGTCGGCCCACCACTCTCATGTCGGCCCTCCACTCTCATGTCGGCCCACCACTCTCATGTCGGCCCTCCACTCTCATGTCGGCCCTCCACTCTCATGTCGGCCCTCCACTCTCATGTCGGCCCACCACTCTCATGTCGGCCCTCCACTCTCATGTCGGCCCTCCACTCTCATGTCGGCCCACCACTCTCATGTCGGCCCACCACTCTCATGTCGGCCCTCCACTCTCATGTCGGCCCTCCACTCTCATGTCGGCCCTCCACTCTCATGTCGGCCCTCCACTCTCATGTCGGCCCTCCACTCTCATGTCGGCCCACCACTCTCATGTCGGCCCACCACTCTCACTGTCGGCCCACCACTCTCACTGTCGGCCCACCACTCTCACTGTCGGCCCACCACTCTCATGTCGGCCCACCACTCTCACTGTCGGCCCACCACTCTCATGTCGGCCCTCCACTCTCATGTCGGCCCACCACTCTCATGTCGGCCCACCACTCTCATGTCGGCCCTCCACTCTCATGTCGGCCCACCACTCTCATGTCGGCCCTCCACTCTCACTGTCGGCCCACCACTCTCATGTCGGCCCTCCACTCTCATGTCGGCCCACCACTCTCATGTCGGCCCACCACTCTCATGTCGGCCCTCCACTCTCATGTCGGCCCACCACTCTCATGTCGGCCCTCCACTCTCATGTCGGCCCACCACTCTCACTGTCGGCCCACCACTCTCACTGTCGGCCCACCACTCTCATGTCGGCCCTCCACTCTCACTGTCGGCCCACCACTCTCACTGTCGGCCCACCACTCTCACTGTCGGCCCTCCACTCTCATGTCGGCCCTCCACTCTCATGTCGGCCCACCACTCTCATGTCGGCCCTCCACTCTCATGTCGGCCCACCACTCTCATGTCG
This sequence comes from Salvelinus alpinus, assembly GCF_045679555.1. Taxonomy (NCBI): domain Eukaryota; kingdom Metazoa; phylum Chordata; class Actinopteri; order Salmoniformes; family Salmonidae; genus Salvelinus; species Salvelinus alpinus. Next base: position 52,130,052 of record NC_092097.1, read on the forward strand.
GCCCACCACTCTCATGTCGGCCCACCACTCTCACTGTCGGCCCTCCACTCTCATGTCGGCCCTCCACTCTCATGTCGGCCCTCCACTCTCATGTCGGCCCACCACTCTCATGTCGGCCCACCACTCTCATGTCGGCCCACCACTCTCATGTCGGCCCTCCACTCTCATGTAGGCCCACCACTCTCACTGTCGGCCCACCACTCTCACTGTCGGCCCACCACTCTCACTGTCGGCCCACCACTCTCATGTCGGCCCACCACTCTCATGTCGGCCCACCACTCTCATGTCGGCCCACCACTCTCACTGTCGGCCCTCCACTCTCATGTCGGCCCTCCACTCTCATGTCGGCCCACCACTCTCATGTCGGCCCTCCACTCTCATGTCGGCCCACCACTCTCATGTCGGCCCTCCACTCTCATGTCGGCCCACCACTCTCATGTCGGCCCACCACTCTCATGTCGGCCCACCACTCTCATGTCGGCCCTCCACTCTCATGTAGGCCCTCCACTCTCACTGTCGGCCCACCACTCTCACTGTCGGCCCACCACTCTCACTGTCGGCCCACCACTCTCATGTCGGCCCACCACTCTCATGTCGGCCCACCACTCTCATGTCGGCCCACCACTCTCATGTCGGCCCACCACTCTCACTGTCGGCCCACCACTCTCACTGTCGGCCCACCACTCTCACTGTCGGCCCACCACTCTCATGTCGGCCCACCACTCTCATATCGGCCCGTCCACTCTCATGTCGGCCCACCACTCTCATATCGGCCCGTCCACTCTCATATCGGCCCGTCCACTCTCATGTCGGCCCGTCCACTCTCATATCGGCCCGTCCACTCTCATGTCGGCCCGTCCACTCTCATATCGGCCCGTCCACTCTCATGTCGGCCCACCACTCTCATATCGGCCCGTCCACTCTCATGTCGGCCCGTCCACTCTCATATCGGCCCGTCCACTCTCATATCGGCCCGTCCACTCTCATATCGGCCCGTCCACTCTCATGTCGGCCCGTCCACTCTCATATCGGCCCGTCCACTCTCATATCGGCCCGTCCACTCTCATGTCGGCCTGTCCACTCTCATATCGGCCCGTCCACAGCTCTGTGCCTCGTCAGGCTGGCTTGCCATCATTACCTGCACTCCCACTGACCTTGGTGATAACACAACGCACTAACTCTTCATGGTAACAGCCATGCAGTCTTACCACGTTCTACATACAGACACAAACATTCCCTGTGGCTCTGCCGAGGACTCGCATCAAAACCCAGCAGCAAGAGAACAGTTCTGTTCATTTTCTGTAAGTGCAGCATATGGGTAGTGGGTAGTGGGTAGTGGGTAGAGGGTAGTGGGTAGTGGGTAGTGGGTAGTGGAGTGTGATTTCTCTGTGTTCAGGGACAGAGGTTGGTTGTTTGAAATATTTGCTGGTGGTACGTAGTAGTGATGGAATGAGGAGTCAGTAGTGTTAGACTGTATGGCTCAATCCAAATAGTAATAATAAAGCATGATGTCTTGTCAAAAACCCCCCCTCATCCCTCCCCCTTATCCCTCCCCCTCAGCCCTCCCCCTTATCCCTCCCCCTCAGCCCTCCCCCTTAGCCCTCCACCTCAGCCCTCCCCCTTATCCCTCCCCCTTATTCCTCCCCCTCAGCCCTCCACCTCAGCCCTCCCTCTTATCCCTCCCCCTTATCCCTCCCCCTCAGCCCTCCCAATTATCACTCCACCTCAGCCCTCCCCCTTATCCCTCCCCCTTATTCCTCCCCCTCAGCCCTCCCCCTTATCCCTCCCCCTCAGCCCTCCCCCTTAGCCCTCCCCCTCAAACCTCCCCCTTAGCCCTCCCCCTTACCCCTCCACCTCAGCCCTCCCCTTTTCCTTCCCTCTCACACTCCCCCTTATCCCTCCCCCTTTCCCTCCCCCTTATCCCTCCACCTCAGCCCTCCCCTTATCCCTCCCCCTTAGCTCCCCCCCTTATCTCTACCCTTATCCCTCCACCTCAGCCCTCCCCTTATCCCTCCCCCTTATTCCTCCCCCTCAGCCCGCCACCTCAGCCCTCCCCCTTATCCCTCCCCCGTATCCCTCCCCCTCAGCCCTCCCAATTATCCCTCCACCTCATCCCTCCCCCTTATCCCTCCCCCGTATCCCTCCCCCTCAGCCCTCCCAATTATCCCTCCACCTCAGCCCTCCCCTTATCCCCCCACCTTATCCCTCCACCTCAGCCCTCCCCCTCAAACCTCCCCCTTAGCCCTCACCCTTAACTTCCCCCTTAGCCCTCCCCCTCACCCCTCCCCCCTTATCCCTCCCCCTTATTCCTCCACCTCAGCCCCCCCCTTATCCCTCCCCTTATCCCTCCACCTCAGCCCTCCCCCATATCCCTCCACCTCAGCCCCCCCCTTATCCCTCCCCTTATCCCTCCACCTCAGCCCTCCCCCATATCCCTCCTCCTTATCCCTCCCCCTTATCCCTCCCCTTATCCCTCCCCCTTATTCCTCTACCTCAGCCCTCCCCCTTATCCCTCCACCTCACCCCCCCCCTTATCCCTCCCCCTTATCCCTCCCCTTATCCCTCCCACTTATCCCTCCCCCTTATTCCTCCCCTTATCCCTCCCCCTTATCCCTCCCCCTTATTCCTCCACCTCAGCCCTCCCCTTATCCTTCCCCCTTAGCCCTCCCCCTTATCCCTCCCCCTTATCCCTCCCCCTTATTCCTCCCCCTCAGCCCGCCACCTCAGCCCTCCCCCTCATCCCTCCCCTTCAGCCCTCCCAATTATCCCTCCACCTCAGCCCTCCCCTTATCCCTCCACCTCAGCCCTCCCCCTTAGCCCTCCCCCTCAAACCCCCCCTTAGCCCTCCCCCTTAGCCCTCCCCCTCAAACCCCCCCTTATCCCTCCCCCTTATCCCTCCCCCTTATTCCTCCACCTCAGCCCTCCCCTTATCCTTCCCCCTTAGCCCTCCCCCTTATCCCTCCCCCTTATCCCTCCCCCTTATTCCTCCACCTCATCCCTCCCCCTTATCCCTCCACCTCATCCCTCCCCCTTATCCCTCCCCCTTATTCCTCCACCTCAGCCCTCCCCTTATCCTTCCCCCTCACTCTCCGCCTTATCCCTCCCCCTCTGCCCTCCCCCTTATTCCTCCACCTCAGCCCTCCCCTTATCCTTCCCCCTTAGCCCTCCCCCTTATCCCTCCCCCTTATTCCTCCCCCTTATCCCTCCACCTCAGCCCTCCCCCTTATTTCTCCCCCTTATCCCTCCCCCGTATTTCTCAGACATGATCCCCTGTATCTCTGTGTGCGTGTGCGTGTGCGTGCATGTGTGTGTGTGTGATATAAACCTTGAGACATCCCTTAGCCCTTAGAGGTAAGTCATCAGACAGAAGGAGGAGAATCAATCAGAGACATGTCACACTCATGTGTCCTGCAGCCAGCATACACACACACACACACACACACACACACACACACACACACACACACACACACACACACACACACACACACACACACACACACAGACACATACACACATACACACACACACACACACACATACACACACACACACACACGCACATACACACACACACACACACGCACACCTGCACGCAAACACACACACACACACCTACACACAAACGCACAACTAGGAAGAGAAGATTCAGCGGTTGTGCGGTTGTGTCTGTGTCTTCCTGACACACCCAACATATCTATGACTGCTGATTATTGCGCTCGCAGTTTGCAGCGTTCCTATGTGTTTTATTAATCAAACAGAGCCAGCTGGCAGTTGTGTGTGTTTGAACCTGTCCCAAATGATACCCTGTACCCTATATAGTGCACTACCTTTAACCTGGGCCCATAGGGACTATATGCACTATTATAAGGAATAGGGTGCCATTTGGGACACTGCTTGCTTGTTTGATTGGGTTATTTTCTCCACTAGCTAATGACCATTATTCTTTATGACTGGAATTCACTTCTCTCTGCATTTACTCTGTAAACATCCCCCGGCCCTTTGCACTTCATTTCAATCTCTGTTCGTCCCAAATGGCACCCCAATTCCCTACATAGTGCACTACTTTAGACCAGAGTCCTATGGGTTCTGGTCGAATGTAGTGCACTAACTAGAGAATAGGGAGGACATTTGGGATGCCGCATGTATGTTTTCTTATCTTCCGTCATTCTGCCGATGGAGAGAAACAGAACAGAAAACCAACTGTTAAATGTTGTGAACTGAGATGTGTGGCATTACTTATTATCATATCTACGGAGCCCTTTTCTCTTAACCTGGTTCATAATCCTGTTCACTAAGTAACAAACGGAAGAACATGGACTGAAACAGACAGGTACCTGGACCCTCATTTATAAATCATGTGTACGCACAGATCTGTGTGTTAACCACGCGTGGGATCATTTCCACGCAAAGTGTGAGATTTATCCGTATGAACGTTTGCTTGATAGTGTGCGTAAATTTACACTCAGCCATGACCATGCGTATGCACAGTGCCCATTTAGGAATATGGGCATTGCTTGTTAAGCGTAGAATGGGGAAAATGTGTGATGAAAATGTCTGGAATTGTGAGAGTAATTAAAAAATTGTTCGATCTCATTGTATTTGCATTGTGATTTCATGAAACATATCTTGACAGGCTACGTATAATTTGACCACATCAGTGCATTTGTAACAATAGTAATCCATATAAAGTACAGTAATTTGTTAAATTAGAGGCAAGTGTGAAAGTGAACCATTGTGTAAACACTGTAAAAGACGGAGATAATGGGAAATGGAAAGAGAGATGACTGATCTTGCTCTGTTGGAAGATTTGACACACTGGGTTTCGCTGAGAGCGCATTTTTAGAGACAGGTGGGATAGTTTGTGTTGGATAAAAGGACAGATTGAGTAATCAGATATCATTTTCCAACGACAATCGTATAAGATCTTTGTGAGGATTTAAGGCAACTGGCACTTTTCAGCGGGAGCTTGCCGATCGGCATCTCACAGCCCTCGATCCAATTTCCTTACACCATCACAGGTTGTTGGCAAGAGGGGTTTCTTTGCCATCAATGGGGTTCCCAAATACGAACTGAGCAATAGACGGCACCCACATCGCCATAAAAGCACCGTCGCAAATCGAGTTAAACTATGTGAAAAGAAAAGGTTTCCACTCTTAACGTACAGCTAGATGAAAGGCTACGTGATGCGTAAAAGCCGCTGCTGAATGTGGTGGCCAGGTGGAACGCACGACTCGTTCATTCTGCAGAACAGCAATGTGGGCCTTGACGACGACAATAGGGAGCTGTTGAAGATGGATGGCTTATTGGTGAGTGCATAGGCGGAAATCCCAGGGGGGACGGGGGGGACACGACCCCCCCATCCTGGGAAAAATATGATTTGTCCCCCCCAATCTATCACTGTAAACATAACTATGTAATTTCAATAATATTAATAATACGCAATGAAAGCAGTTGTGCTGATTATAGACACTTAATAGCGCCTTTTTAAGTTTCAAAAGATTGCGACCACCCCGCCCTTTGCCTCACAATGGTTTGATCCACTGCCAGTTCTTTAGCTGGCAAGGTAATAGAGGGTTCGTATCTACTGTCCGAAAGGCACATGTACGTAACTGACGTGAGGTTAATCCAGTCAATCGCGCCATAGCAATGTTTACATTTTTATGTTGGCAGGGTTCACACACTAGCTGAATTTGCAGAGCTAGCGCGCAAACTAAAGCAAACATTAACTAGCAAGCTAGCTAGTACCTATTCCATTAATGTGGCGTCGTCAAAGATGGAATCTTTGCTATCGTCAATTTATTCCAAGATCAGCATGCAGCTTTAGTGCTTCAAAGTCCCTGTGATAAGGTTAGCTATAAACTGAAGTCCAAACTGAACAGAACTACACTCTCTTATACCATTGTCTTAAATATATTTAATGGTCTCGTTGCAAAAGCTAAATTGTCGCTAGTGAACTTTTTTACATTTATTTTATTTCACCTTTTTTTTTTTAAGATTATAGCAAACACCACAGAAACGGAATTGGTGCTCGCTAGCTTTACAAATTCAGCTATTGTTGGAAGCCAGCCAATATGAAACAAACTATATTAAAATTAGAAAAGGTTGTAGCATATGTTGTGTAAATGTGTGTGTGTGCAGCTAGACCGGCCAGCCAGCCAGGTAGAAAAATGGCAGAAAAAAGTAAAAAGACGGACATCAGAGTATTTTTCAGTACACCAAAACGCAAAGTAAGAACTCTAGTAGCCTAATATCTCAAAGACGAGTTGATAAAATGTTCATAAGAAAGAAGTGAAATGCTAATGGAATGTTTCACAATGATGTCATTAGGCAGAGCAGGCAACAGATGGCACACAGACAGCAGAGCTGGGGACAGATAGGCAGGGACAGACTGGCAGGGACAGGGAGTCTCAGGTAAGTTTGTTGAGTCTTTGTTTGGCAACATTATGAAAGGTTCTCAATTTTTTTTACTTGTAAAATAGGGACATAATTGGAAAATGCCATGGATACCCCCGCTCTCAACTTAAACTGATGACTGAACTAAGATTTGTTTACGGCAATGGTATTGCTGTTGTGATTAATTGTGTAGTTTTGGGTACCGGTAGTTAGGAGTACGGCAAACACCTTATTTCTTTTCTAGGAGACAGACTGAGTCTGTGAGGGTGGTGAAAGGGAAAGAGCCAGGGAGAGAGACTTCAGAGAACAATGTCACAGCCACGGCAGGACCAGGTGTCACCCTTGTTGCCAGCAGCACCAGTATAGGGGACAGTGGCACAGCATTGTCCAGTTACCTCAGTGATGGCACAAAACCATATCAGCCACACCCACAATTTTTGAACCGCAAACTCTTGCCAACAGAGTGTTGACGTTTCAAGAGGCCCCAAAGCACAGAATGAAATTCTGAACATCATGGCCAATACAATCATTCGAGGCATTGCAGCTGAGATTAGGTCTCTTCCGATTGTACAATTTTTTATTAATTGTTGATGGTACTCAAGATGTCTCTGGTGCTGAACAGGAGAGTGTCTTTTTGCATTATGTTGACCATGACCTTGTCCCTCACGAGGAGTTTATTGGGCTATACAGGGTGTCGGAGACAACAGGCGAGGGCATTGCGAAAGTGGCAACTGAAGTGTTGTTGAGGCTCAATTTGCCCATGTCTGGCTTACGTGGGCAGAGTTACGATGGTGCCTCAAACATGGCAGGAAAATACACAGGTGCACAGGCAATTGTGAGAAGGCAGCAGCCATTAGCCCTCTATGTCCATTGTGGAGCACACTGTGTAAATCTGATTACACAGGCTGGCTGCTCAGCCTCCCCACTGATCCGGGATTCCCTTTCTTGGGTCCATCAGTTAGGTGTCCTCTATGGCCAGTCAGGAAAGTTTAAGAGCATGTTTGAATCAATTGCCACGTCCAAAGAAACACATCTGCCCACCCGGAAACCCCTATGTCCAACAAGGTGGACTGTGCGGAATACTGCTATTAGAGCTGTGCTAGGGCAGTATGAGCGGGTACTAAGCAGCCTAGAGGAGAGTAGTTTTTAGTACATGACAGTACACGACAGTACACTTACAAATTATTTATTTCATGTTATTTTATTTAAAATTGCATACTTTGTGCGACATACTTGTCCATAGCTGCTGTTTGAAGAGTTGAGACACTGACTGAAGGATATTTTGTTTGATTTATTTGGGTTTTTCATTGAAGTAGTTATTTTGCTTTTAGAACTGTACTTATTTTAAGCTTTTTGTTCTTGTAAAGATATTGTAGTAGACTCAGGCCAGTGGCACATTTAATGACTATATAAATGTATCAGAAAAAGTCAAATTAAAAGGTCAATTCAATACGGAGACTAACTTTGTGATGGTTCTCAATGGAGATTATTTTAGATGAGATCACACCATGTTCATTGTATTTATGAAAACTACACCCATACAGTGTACAGTACCATTGCTACCTACTGGCCTTTCTTGATATTGCTAGTTGTAAGTACGAATACCTGCATACATACTGGACTGGTAAGGAGCAATGCTATAACTATTATTAATAGTAGTATTATAATGATTTAAACATTTGAACAAGTTGGTTAAACCCTTCAGTTAACTACTGTACCTATCAATTATTCAGTTGTAGGAATTATGGTTCCTCAATATACATTTAACATATTACAACGTAGGCTATGTGTTACAGCACTACTTTTGGTGTCCCCCTCAGGAATTGCTCTTGAGAAAATGTAATGTAATTGTCCCCTCCAAGGTTGATATCAGATTTTCGCCCCTGGGTGAGTGTTGCCTACTCATTAGAAGTATATTTGCCATTGCTAAAGCAACTTGAACTGTCCTCTCTTATAGCTATGGGTCCTCTCTCCATTAGTCCTTTCTTTGTAGCTATGTTTTCATTTTTACTGGTCAAACCACAACTGAGCGAGCCAAATTAAACCTTTTGGTTGTACTCAATCTCCGACACTAGCGCCTCTGTTTTTTACTTTTTTTTTTAAATTCTATTTTTTTGGTTGAGCCGTTGTATAAATGGTACGGCGTTGTATAAATGGTACGGCGTTGTATAAATGGTACGGCGTTGTATAAATGGTACGGCGTTGTATAAATGGTACGGCGTTGTATAAATGGTACGGCGTTGTATAAATGGTACGGCGTTGTATATTTCACACAGCCTTTAAAAGGTATGATTTTGACCAGATATGGTTAATTATGGCATTTCAAAACGCAAATAGACAAGGTCGTGCATGAGCGCTGAGGCTGAGAACAATTGGTATTTTATCAATGGTTATCTCCTACTGGTGTGGGTATGACACTCGTAGGATTGTTTGATAAATCTCATTCATAAGTAGTATTTTAGAATAGTTTCTTCGCAATATTGATAAACGAAGCCTCTGGACTCTCAATTTCATCTTTTGTTGCTAAATATTTCAACAACATTTTCTGCTGCTTGACCTAATGAACATGACCCAGCTGAAGCTCATGTGAAAAGTAGTTTATATTTATCTTCGTATGCCTTTGTCTTAAAATATTTTCATAAGATTAATTCCATCCCCCTTGATGATTGATAAAGGCCTGGATTGGATGATGTGTCACACACACACACACACACACACACACACACACACACACACACACACACACACACACACACACACACACACACACACACACACACACACACACACACACACACACACACACACACACACACACACACACACACACACACACACACACACACACACACACACACACACACACACACACACACACACACACACACACACACACACACACACACACACACACACACACACACAGAGTGATCAGATGAGTGAACGGATGTCTGTCACCTGTCCTCTTGGTGTTTTCTCTCGTTTACAAACGGCTCATTACCGTTTATGGAGGCAAAGCAATGCAGGTCACCTTGGACTCAGTGAATTGCTTTCCTGTAGCATTTCATTAAGGAGCCACTATGTCTTATGCCATTCTGAATACCATAAAACTCCTGAACGGCCGACCACCAAGCGGAAACGCTGTTACCTGCATGTCAATCGTGTTGTAAATATTGGAAAGAAAAAAAACTATTACTTTTCTCAAAAACGTGAAATCAGATAAATATTTGATAACAGGTTCAGCTGTCCTGTTCCTGTTCCTGATTCCAAGTCCTATGGTCTTTGTTACACCAAACATAGGAGTTGGCAAGACAGCACGTACAGGTCTGCTACTGGGTTAGCTATTGAAACACTTTCCTTCAACTTTCACAGGATGGATGAATTCAATCATTTGGAGAAATGTGTTGTGAAGTTTCAGGTGCCATCCTGGCTTCAGTAATGTAACCTTTTTATTTCCACAAACAGGCCCTGTAGGTAGGAGGCCTTGGACTGTCATTGATCCTGTAGTCGGGAGGCCTTGGACTGTCATCAACCCTGTAGTTGGGAGGCCTTGGACTGTCATCAACCCTGTAGGTAGGAGGCCTTGGGCTGTCATCAACCCTGTAGTTGGGAGGCCTTGGACTGTCATCAACCCTACAGTTAGGAGGCCTTGGACTGTCATCAATCCTGTAGTCGGGAGGCCTTGGACTGTCATCAACCCTGTAGTTGGGAGGCCTTGGACTGTCATCAACCCTGTAGTTGGGAGGCCTTGGACTGTCATCAACCCTGTAGTTGGGAGGTCTTGGACTGTCATCAACCCTGTAGTTGGGAGGCCTTGGACTGTCATCAACCCTGTAGTCGGGAGGCCTTGGACTGTCATCGAGCCTGTAGGCAGGAGGCCTTTGACTGTCATCAACCCTGTAGTTGGGAGGCCTTGGACTGTCATCAACCCTGTAGTCGGGAGGCCTTGGACTGTCATCGACCCTGTAGGCAGGAGGCCTTGGACTGTCATCAACCCTGTAGTTGGGAGGCCTTGGGCTGTCATCAACCCTGTAGTTGGGAGGCCTTGGACTGTCATCAACCCTGTAGTTGGGAGGCCTTGGACTGTCATCAACCCTGTAGTTGGGAGGCCTTAGACTGTCATCAACTCTGTAGTTGGGAGGTCTTGGACTGTCATCAACCCTGTAGTCGGGAGGCCTTGGACTGTCATCAACCCTGTAGTTGGGAGCCCTTGGACTGTCATCAACCCTACAGTTGGGAGGCCTTAGACTGTCATCAACCCTGTAATTGGGAGGCCTTGGACTGTCATCAACCCTGTAGTCAGGAGGTCTTGGACTGTCATCAAAACTGTAATTGGGAGGCCTTAGACTGTCATCAACCCTACAGTTGGGAGGCTTTGGACTGTCATCAACCCTGTAGTTGGGAGGCCTTGGACTGTCATCAACCCTACAGTTGGGAGGCCTTAGACTGTCTTCAACCCTGTAGTTGGGAGGCCTTGGACTGTCATGTTCTCATTTTATTAGGAAGTCACAAGCCTGAGAGACTTATCAATGAGCGATGTTAAGATGCCTACAAATATAATAATCCAAAAATGTAACACAGTATTGGCCAACACAGGGAATCCCAATTATCTGTTTATTGCATATTGGATACTGAATTAATATAACTTTATAATGTTATATTATGGTATCAATACATCTTTATTATGTTGGTTAAGTAATGTGCACTACATGTAATGGCATATAACAGCAGTTTGGTTCCCAGTAGCTTTTGGTGTTTGATAGACTTTATTCTGTTTCTGACTGATTGCAAACTGCAGTGAGCCAGAGTTGTTAGGCTGTCTAGCTGGGAAGTATGCCACTTTGCAAGTTCCACAGAAGGCCATATAAAAACCATCATTCATACAGTAACAAGCTGTAGAAAAACCTGAACAGAACTCAGCACACAGATCACTGAATACACAGACAGACACACACACACACACACATTAGTTAAACTCTTATCTAGGATGAATGAACGTAAGTTTAGCTGTGAGTATCAGATCCGGCTAAATTTATGTCTGGATGTTGGAAAGTCTTTTAAAAAGGCATTTGACATCAAAGAGAGCTTTGGCAATTGCTGTGACACTGGACGCTGCCACCCGTTTAGTGAGTCAGTGATAAAGGAGAGATAGAGGGAAAGGGATAGAGGGAGGGGGGAAAGGGAGGGGAGGAGTGACAAAGGTTAGAGGGAGAGTGAGTGGGAGAGAGACAGGGAGAAGGAGAGATGTGGTGCCATGTAATGCTTTTTGGATTGTCATGAGTAACATTTCACCTCGATTTCCATGCATGTAGAAAAAAAAACACCATGAATTTAATCTTACTTAACACACAGACTCTTATCTCTCTGAATCACAGTTTGGTACTTACTGGTAGATCAGACAGCTTAGGGAGAACTTTCTTATCGCTTTACTACATTTTAGCAAAAAAGCTGTGCAGGCAGACTGACAGGTATTTCTGTACTTCGTTTTACTTACAAAAACACTGAAATGGAACATATAACTAATTTGAATATGTAGGCAGGCTCATGGAGCTATGATAGGCTACAGTGTCTTCATGAAGTATTCACACCTCTTGACTTTTTACATTTAGTTGTGTTACAGCCTAAATTAAACATTTATTACAATTAGCTTTTGTGTCACTGGGCTACACACAATACCCCATAATGTCAAAGTGGAATTATGTATTAATTATTATTTATTTTTTTAAATACAAATTCATTGAACATTTAAAACTGAAATGTAGTGAGTCAATAAGTATTCAACCCCTTTGTTATGGCCTAAATAAGTTTAGGAGTAAAAATGTGCTCAACAAGTCACATAATAAGTGTCAAATCAAATCAAATGTTATTGGTCACATACACATGATTAGCAGTTGTTAATGCGAGTGTAGAGAAATGCTTGTGCTTCTAGTTCCGACAGTGCAGTAATATCTAACAGGTAATCTAATAAATTCACAACAACTACCTAATACACACAAATACACACAAATGTAAAGGGATGAATAAGAATATGTAGAGGCACTGTTGCGCCTTCTTCACCACGCTGTCTGTGTGGGTGGATCATTTCAGTTTGTCCGTGATCTGTACACCGAGGAACTTACAACTTTCCACCTTCACCACTACTGTTCCATTGATCTGGATGGGGCGGGTGCTCCCTCTGCTGTTTCCTGAAGTCCACGATCATCTCCTTTGTTTTGTTCACGTTGAGTGAGAGGTTATTTTCCTGACACCACACTCCGAGGGCCCTCACCTCCTCCCTGTAGGCCGTCTCGTCGTTGTTGGTAATCAAGCCTACCACTGTAGTGTCGTCTGCAAACTTGATGATTGAGTTGGAGGTGTGCATGGCCACGCAGTCATGGGTGAACAGGGAGTACAGGAGAGGGCTGAGAATGCACCCTTGTAGGTTCCCCAGTGTTGAGGATCAGCGGGATGGAGATGTTGTTTCCTACCTTCACCACCTGGGGGCGGCCTGTCAGAATGTCCAAAACCCAGTTGCACAGGGCGGGGTCAAGACCCAGGGTCTCGAGCTTAATGACGAGTTTGGAGGGTACTATGGTGTTAAATGCTGAGCTGTAGTCAATTAACAGCATTCTTACATAGGTATTCCTCTTGTCCAGATGGGATAGGGCAGTGGACCTATTGGGGCGGTAAGCAAATTGGAGTGGGTCTAGGGTGTCAGGTAGGGTGGAGGTGATATGATCCTTGACTAGTCTCTCAAAGCACTTCATGATGACTGAAGTGATTGCAACGGGGCGATAGTCATTTAGTTCAGTTACCTTAGCTTTCTTGGGAACAGGAACAATGGTGGCCATCTTGAAGCATGTGGGGACAACAGACTGGGATAGGGATTGATTGAATATGTCCGTAAACACACCAGCCACCAGGTCTGCGCATGCTCTGAGGACGCTGCTAGGGATGCCGTCTGGGCCAGCAGCCTTGCGAGGACCAGCTGACTCACTCTGTGTGCAATAATAGTGTTTAACATAATTTTTTAATGACTGCCTCATCTCTATACCCCACACATACAATTATCTGTAAGGTCCCTCAGTCGAGCAGTCAATTTCAAACACAGATTTAACCACAAAGACCAGGAAGGTTTTTCAATGCCTTTCAAAGAAGGACACCTATTGGTACATGGGTAAAAAAAAAGTGTCAGACATTGAATATTCCTTTGGGCATGATGAAGTTTTTAATTACACTTTGTATGTATCAATACACCCAGACACTACAAATATACAGGTGTTCTTCCTAACTTAGTTGCCGAAGAGGAAGAGTTACAGATAGGCGAAAACATTTTAGTTACTCAACAACACTAACCGAAATGACAAGACAAGAAGGAATATGTTGATGCTGTACAGACTTCCAAAACATGCATCCTGTTTGCATTAAGGCACTAAAGTACAATGAATGAATACAAAAGCGTTATGTTTGGGGCAAATCCAATACAACACATCATTGAGTACCACTCTTCATATTTTCAAGCATGGTGGTGACTGCATCATGTTGTGGGTATGCCTGTCATTGGCAAGGACTAGGGAGTTAAAAAAAAAAAATATATAAAAAGAAACGTGTTGGAGTTCATCAAATCCCAACACACATTCATTCACCTGGTCATTTATCTGGCTCCATGTTTCTCCCAGCAAGCTGCTTCAGCACTGGAGATACAATACACAACCATCTGGCAGGTAGAACTGAGAGGAGGGGTGGAGGGATGGATGGAGGAGGGAGAGTGAGAGGGAGGGATAGTGATAGAGAGAGAGGGAGGGATAGTGAGAGAGAGGGAGGGAGGGAGGAGGGAGAGTGAGAGGGAGGGATAGTGAGAGAGAGAGAGGGAGGGATAGTGAGAGAGAGGGATGGATGGAGGAGGGAGAGTGAGAGGGAGGGATAGTGAGAGAGAGAGATGGAGGGATAGTGAGAGAGAGAGAGGGAGGGATAGTGAGAGAGAGAGAGGGAGGGATAGTGAGAGAGAGGGATGGATGGAGGAGTGAGAGGGAGGGAGAGGAAGGAAGATCTAGACTAGAGGAGGAACCAACACCATCCCTCTTATAAATCCCTTTACACTCTACCGAGACTAGCTGAGCTCAGCTAAGCCGAGCTGTACTGGTTGGTTACCACCATTAACCTTTTCACGCTATCATATCTGAGCAATACAATGTTTCCAGCACTATTCTACACTGAACAAACATATAAATGCAACATGTAAGTTGTTGGTCCCACGTTTCATGAGCTGAAATAAAAGATCCCAGAAATGTTCCATGTGCACAAAAAGCGGATTTCTCTCAACTGTTGTGCACACATTTGTTTACATCCCTGTTAGTGAGAATTTCTCCTTTGCCAAGATAATCCATCCACTTGACAGGTGTGTCATATCAAGAAGCGGATTAAACAGCATGATCATTACACAGGTGCACCTTGTGCTGGGGACAATAAAAGGCTACTCTAAAATGTGCAGTTTTGTCTCACAACACAATGCCACAGATGTCTCAATGTGCAATTGGCATGCTGACTGCAGGAATGTCCACCAGAGCTGTTGCCAGATAATTTAATGTTAATTTCTCTACCATAAGCTGCCTTCAATGTAATTTTAGAGAATTTGGTTGTATATCCAACCTGCCTCACAACCACACACCACGTGTATGGCGTCGTGATGGCAGTGGGGTTATGGTATGGACAGGCTTAAGTACAGACAATGAACACAATTGCATTTTATCGATTGCGAGATACCGTGACGAGATCCTGAGGCCCATTGTTGTGCCATTCATCCACCACCGTCCCCTCATGTTTCAGCATGATAATGCACGGCTCCATGTCGCAAGGATCTGTACACAATTCCTGGAAGCTGAAAATGGCCTGCATACTCACCCATTGAGCATGTTTGGGATGTTCTGGAAAGACGGTATGACAGCGTGTTCCAGTTGCCGACAATATCCAGCAACTTCGCATAGCCATTGAAAAGGAGTGGCCACAATCAATAGCCTGATCAACTCTATGCGAAGGAGATGTGTCGTGCTGCATGGAGGCAAATGGTGGTCACACCATTTGTGTTCTGTTTTCTGATCCACGCCCCTACCTTTTTTTTGAAGGTATCTGTGACCAACAGATTATTATCTGTGTTCCCAGTCGTGTGAAATCCATCGAGTAGGTCCTAATGAATGTATTTCAGTTGACTGATTTCCTCATAGGAACTTAAACTCAGGAAAATCTCTGAAGTTATTGCATGTTGCGTTTATATTTTTGTTCAGTATAGAACCTGAAAGGGTTATTCGGCTGTCCCCATAGGAGAATCCTTTGAGGAACCCTATTCGGTTCCAGGTAGAACCCTTTTGGGTTCCATGTAGAACCATTTCCACAGAGAGTTCTACACGGAACCCAAAAAAGGGTTCTACCTGGAGTGGGGACAGCCGAATAACCCTTTTGGAACCTTTTTTTCTAAGACTGTAGTGTCAGATTGCATTTTCATGGCATTTGTCTTTGGGTTTGGATCACCCCGAAGAGTCATTTCACATTTTAGGCTCAGTGGGGAAATCCCTATCTGGATCCATGAAGCTACTGTACTATCTATAGTGGTTCCTCCTTTAAAAGTTGTAGTCGAACCAATATCCAAACAGAGATTCAGTGAAAATAAAAATCTCATTGATTTATCAAGATCAGTCGCTGTGCTTGTCTCAGAGCAGCGAGAAACGATTCTGAAATAGTTTTTGCTTCAAATCCTATTGCTTCTAACTTCAATATGCTCTTTAAATAAATAAGACCTACACCACTTTTAACAGCACATTACTCAACACTAGTGAGACTCATTTCGTCTTTGGTAGTCCTACAGTATATCTAAAAATATTTTTTTCAATTACCTGATTCTAAATTAATATCTACGGGCATTTTTCCTTAGGATTTGTGAGAATATCTAAGGGGCTTTTATATCATTCTAAATTAATTAATAATATTTTGGAGATTATTTCATTTTCATTGAACATAGAGTGAGCGAGAATAAGGCCATTCTTGAACATGGGGTGAGACATTCTCACTAATTTGTAAATAAAGCCAGTTTGTTATTTAGAATGATTTATTTCTGTTTTTAGAGGGAGAGAAACCAAAAGCCACCTCATGGCATTTTGCACTGCGATGCAGTGTCTTAGACCACTGCACAACTCGGGAGGCCCCATCCACAAAGTGTTTAATCCTGATCAATTGCCTTGCACAAAGTATCCAAATACAGAGAGGTGTTGGTAAAGGTATATTGTCCTGCTAGTAGCCCATAATGGGCTGTTATAATACTGTACATGGTGTCCAGGTCAGGATAACCAAAACATTTCTTTATTAAAGACTATCAGAAAGAATGTTGGTACTTCTTTATTTTGGTCCAAAGCCATGAATGAGTCACTCAGCTTTATGTAGGTGCCGGGCTATATGACTGAGTCACTCAGCTTTATGTAGGTGCCGGCTAGATGACTGTGCCATCAACTTGATTATATATATAACGATATTTTGGAGAATATTTCATTTAAAAAAAACTAAAGTGAGCGATTGTAATCTGAATAAAGGCCAAAATAATATTTGTATAATATTTGTATTTCTGTTTTTAGAGGGAGAGAAATGCTGGGCCAATTATGCGCCGGCCTATGGGACTCCCAATCACGGTCGGATGTGATACATAATAATAATAATACTTTGTCCCCCTTCCACATGTTAAATCTTCTAATTGATACATTTTTTTATCAGTTAGGATATTTGAGTTTAACCACAATATTTGTTGTATTATTTTGTTCTGTCTTTTCTGGTGGATTAAACTGAAATTTTAACCAATCACTGCCGGTTGTGATACAGCCAACCTAACTAAGAAATACATTTGACGAGAGAATTCTCCCCCTTCCCTCCTCCTAGGTGTCACGGATCCTTCCGGAACTGTCATTACGCAAACCTGGTCCGTATTCCCATAATGGCGCTATACCATGTGACCGTTTGTTTTCGAAAGAGTATTTTCCAGTAAGCAACAATTTGTTCCAATATTTCTGTAATTCAGTGATATTTATTCCCATAGTAATTCATTATGGATCCATAACTAAATAAACATCTGCATTTTGAAAGAGTATTTTTATCATTTTTATTAACGAAAGCATAAAGATGCTGTTGAAGAAATACAGTACTGTACAGTATATGCTTTATCCGCCATTTTGCGGTTGCATGAGGTCGCCCACCCACACTTTAAACATTTGGATAATAAAGCATTTAAAGCATTTTGAAGATAGATGTGGCCTTCATTTGTTTATTAGGCTACAGTGCAGTCTGACAAGTAAACATAGCCAACAGTACATACTGTAGTAAACATGGGAAAGTGCCTAATTCCTTACATAAGGGAGAGCAGGCCATGTCCAGACTTTCTCGGTGACCTCAAGTACTCATTAACTCTGTCTTTAATGCTTTTTCGGGTTGTATCAGTCATGGACAGAAACTTCTGAGACGCATTGTTAATGATGAACACCCAGAGGTTCACTGGTAAGCCACATTTAACGCGTCATTCTCCGCCTGACTCTCCGCCAATGCCGCCTGACACTGCCAATGACGAGTGACTGTCTGCCAATACCGCCTGGCTCTGGACCAATGCATCAGCTGTCGCTCGTATCCCTGCCCTCCAATAATGTTTCTCTTTCTGCTGGTCTGCCTTCAATGACACGATCCCAGTCTTCAAAGTTTGAATCTGATCCATGTGCACCTTCATCAGATGAGCAGAATGGTACCGCCCTGAGCCCCCATCGATTACAGTGGCCTATGATAGAAACGGTAGATCAATTAAAAGTGATTCCAACACACAAATGCTTCGTACACATAAGAATCTAGCAATACAGGTATCTCTCCGCGTGCACCATCGTGCGTAAATAGATTTTGTCCCCCCTCACCAAACGCTATCACGACCCGCAGGTTGAAATTTCAAAACAAACTCTGAACCAATTATATTAATTTGGGGACAGGTTGAAAAGCATTCAACATTTATGTATATCTAGCTAGCTAGCTTGCAGTTGCTACCTAATTTGTCCTATTTAGCTAGCTTCCTGTTGCTAGCTAATTTGTCCTCGGATATAAACGTTGAGTTGTTATTTTACCTGAAATGCACAAGGTCCTCTAATCTGACAATTAATCCACACATAAAACGGTCAACCGAATCGTTTCTAACCATCTCCTCCTCCCAGGCTTTTTCTTCTTTGGACTTTCAACTAACTTTCACAATATGGTGCATTACCACAACCAACCACAGTTCATCTTTCAATCACCCACCTGGGCATATGTTCCTTAAAACCAATGATAAGATTGCACGTGGGTATATACTTCTGAGACACAGTAGCGTCTTGAGACCCTAAAGCATCATCAGTGCTCTAACTCCCCCTTGTGGTGGTCTGAAGCAATGAAGTAGTGACGCAGGGTACCGTACTAAACCACAAATGACCTTTAAGTCCCGCAGCGTAATCGCAAAACTTTTAGTTGAGCAACCACTGTAGTAGTGAATTAGGAAGGGGAAAAGCCTTGGAGCGGAGTATGGCCTTTGTGCTGTTGGCAGGGATATAGATCTGTGGAGGCTGGTGTCCCTTGAAATCGTAAGACAGGCTCGTTCCAGCCGTTATAATGACTTGTCCTCCTTCCTTTACCAGCTTCCACTGTTAACGATGCTCTTAGTTGTAAAAAGGCCAGTCTGAATGAAGGTAATTATCATGAGCTCCACTCATTCTCTCTTCATGGGATTTGTACAAATAATGACATGTACAGTATTAGTCTTCTTACACGCTTTTCGCTTTTAGCTGTAATGAATTATAGGTGTAATGAATGTAATTTGACCCAGTATTATGGCCATAGATCAGCAAATTAACCCTGATATGTATCAAATTACGTTTTAAAAAGGTTTCGATGTAATTGTAAGATGAGTCTCCGGTATGATTTTACATAACGAAAATTGTTTAATTTTTGCAAGAAATTTAATAGAAGATATTATTTTATTTATTTGTTCTACCGGTTATCAACATATTGTTCAATGTTTTAATCCCAGTGGTTATTCTGTGACTTTAGCCAGCAGCATACCACCCTGCAGGTAGGAGAGAGAGAGAGAGAGAGAGAGAGAGAGAGAGAGAGAGAGAGAGAGAGAGAGAGAGAGAGAGAGAGAGAGAGAGAGAGAGAGAGAGAGAGAGAGAGAGAGAGAGAGAGAGAGAGAGAGAGAGAGAGAGAGAGAGAGAGAGAGAGAGAGAGAGAGAGAGAGAGAGAGAGAGAGAGACTGTTGGATGTTAACTAAGGTAACTACTCTCAGGGGGCGGCCGGTATCCTGTCAGGTAGGAGTGTTGTAACCAGTGGTTACCCAGCAGTGGTTACCCAGCAGTGGTTACTCAGCAGTGGTTACCTAGCAGTAGTTACCCAGCAGTGGTTACCCAGCAGTGGTTACCTAGCAGTGGTCACTATTTGTCACTATTTGAGACTGGTAGAGCGGGGGTTTAGTTGTGTCAGGTGTCATATCTAATATTGTAAATAAGAATTTGTTCTTATTTGACTTGCATAAATAAACAGTGACATACTTTCTAAAGAACATCACAGTGACGTCATTCCTAAAGAACATCACAGTGACGTCATTCCTAAAGAACATCACAGTGACATCCTTCCTAAAGAACATCACAGTGACATCATTCCTAAAGAACATCACAGTGACGTCATTCCTAAAGAACATCACAGTGACATCATTCCTAAAGAACATCACAGTGACATCATTCCTAAAGAACATCACAGTGACATCATTCCTAAAGAACATCACAGTGACGTCATTCCTAAAGAACATCACAGTGACGTCATTCCTAAAGAACATCACAGTGACATCATTCCTAAAGAACATCACAGTGACATCATTCCTAAAGAACATCACAGTGACGTCAT
Organism: Salvelinus alpinus; assembly: GCF_045679555.1. Taxonomy (NCBI): domain Eukaryota; kingdom Metazoa; phylum Chordata; class Actinopteri; order Salmoniformes; family Salmonidae; genus Salvelinus; species Salvelinus alpinus. The sequence goes on from NC_092097.1 coordinate 52,150,365, forward strand.
TCCTAAAGAACATCACAGTGACGTCATTCCTAAAGAACATCACAGTCACATCCGACTGTGATTGGGAGTCCCATAGGGCAGCGCACAACTGGCCCAGCATCGTCCGGGTTAGGGGAGGGCTTGGCCGGGGTAAGCCGTCATTATAAATAAGAATTTGTTCTTAACTGACTTGCCTTGTTAAATAAAGGTTAAATAAAATCTAAAATATATATATATACAGTGGGGAGAACAAGTATTTGATACACTGCCGATTTTGCCGATTTTCCTACTTACAAAGCATGTAGAGGTCTGTAATTTTTATCATAGGTACACTTCAACTGTGAGAGACGGAATCTAAAACAAAAATCCAGAAAATCACATTGTATGATTTTTAAGTAATTAATTTGCATTTTATTGCATGACATAAGTATTTGATCACCTACCAACCAGTAAGAATTCCGGCTCTCACAGATCTGTTAGTTTTTCTTTAAGAAGCCCTGCTGTTCTCCACTCATTACCTGTATTAACTGCACCTGTTTGAACTCGTTACCTGTATAAAAGACACCTGTCCACACACTCAATCAAACAGACTCCAACCTCTCCACAATGGCCAAGACCAGAGAGCTGTGTAAGGACATCAGGGATAAAATTGTAGACCTGCACAAGGCTGGGATGGGCTACAGGACAATAGGCAAGCAGCTTGGTGAGAAGGCAACAACTGTTGGCGCAATTATTAGAAAATAGAAGAAAATAGAAGAAGTTCAAGATGATGGTCAATCACCCTCGGTCTGGGGCTCCATGCAAGATCTCACCTCGTGGGGCATCAATGATCATGAGGAAGGTGAGGGATCAGCCCAGAACTACACGGCAGGACCTGGTCAATGACCTGAAGAGAGCTGGGACCACAGTCTCAAAGAAAACCATTAGTAACACACTACGCCGTCATGGATTAAAATCCTGCAGCGCACACAAGGTCCCCCTGCTCAAGCAGGCGCATGTCCAGGCCCGTCTGAAGTTTGCCAATGACCATCTGGATGATCCAGAGGAGGAATGGGAGAAGGTCATGTGGTCTGATGATTCAAAAATAGAGCTTTTTGGTCTAAACTCCACTCGCCGTGTTTGGAGGAAGAAGAAGGATGAGTACAACCCCAAGAACACCATCCCAACCGTGAAGCATGGAGGTGGAAACATCATTCTTTGGGGATGCTTTTCTGCAAAGGGGACAGGACGACTGCACCGTATTAAGGGGAGGATGGATGGGGCCATGTATCGCGAGATCTTGGCCAACAACCTCCTTCCCTCAGTAAGAGCATTGAAGATGGGTCGTGGCTGGGTCTTCCAGCATGACAACGACCCGAAACACACAGCCAGGGCAACTAAGGAGTGGCTCCGTAAGAAGTATCTCAAGGTCCTGGAGTGGCCTAGCCAGTCTCCAGACCTGAACCCAATAGAAAATCTTTGGAGGGAGCTGAAAGTCCGTATTGCCCAGCGACAGCCCCGAAACCTGAAGGATCTGGAGAAGGTCTGTATGGAGGAGTGGGCCAAAATCCCTGCTGCAGTGTGTGCAAACCTGGTCAAGAACTACAGGAAACGTTTGATCTCTGTAATTGCAAACAAAGGATTCTGTACCAAATATTAAGTTCTGCTTTTCTGATGTATCAAATACTTATGTCATGCAATAAAATGCAAATGAATTACTTAAAAATCATACAATGTGATTTTCGGGATTTTTGTTTTAGATTCCGTCTCTCACAGTTGAAGTGTACCTATGATAAAAATTACAGACCTCTACATGCTTTGTAAGTAGGAAAATCTGCAAAATCGGCAGTGTATCAAATACTTGTTCTCCCCACTGTATATTTTATTGTCTGGTCTGGTAGAGTGGGGGTTTAGTTGTGTCAGGTGTAATATATTTCATTGTCTGGTCTGGTAGAGTGGGGGTTTAGTTGTGTCAGGTGTAATATATTTAATTGTCTGGTCTGGTAGAGTGGGGGTTTAGTTGTGTCAGGTGTAATATATTTAATTGGCTGGTCTGGTAGAGTGGGGGTTTAGTTGTGTCAGGTGTAATATATTCATTGTCTGGTCTGGTAGAGTGGGGGTTTAGTTGTGTCAGGTGTAATATATTCATTGTCTGGTCTGGTAGAGTGGGGGTTTAGTTGTGTCAGGTGTAATATATTTCATTGGCTGGTCTGGTAGAGTGGGGGTTTAGTTGTGTCAGGTGTAATATATTTAATTGGCTGGTCTGGTAGAGTGGGGGTTTAGTTGTGTCAGGTGTAATATATTTTATGGTCTGGTCTGGTAGAGTGGGGGTTTAGTTGTGTCAGGTGTAATATATTCATTGTCTGGTAGAGTGGGGGTTTAGTTGTGTCAGGTGTAATATATTTTATGGTCTGGTCTGGTAGAGTGGGGGTTTAGTTGTGTCAGGTGTAATATATTCATTGTCTGGTAGAGTGGGGGTTTAGTTGTGTCAGGTGTAATATATTTAATTGTCTGGTCTGGTAGAGTGGGGGTTTAGTTGTGTCAGGTGTAATATATTCATTGTCTGGTAGAGTGGGGGTTTAGTTGTGTCAGGTGTAATATATTTAATTGTCTGGTCTGGTAGAGTGGGGGTTTAGTTGTGTCAGGTGTAATATATTCATTGTCTGGTAGAGTGGGGGTTTAGTTGTGTCAGGTGTAATATATTTAATTGGCTGGTCTGGTAGAGTGGGGGTTTAGTTGTGTCAGGTGTAATATATTTCATTGTCTGGTCTGGTAGAGTGGGGGTTTAGTTGTGTCAGGTGTAATATATTCATTGTCTGATAGAGTGGGGGTTTAGTTGTGTCAGGTGTAATATATTCATTGTCTGATAGAGTGGGGGTTTAGTTGTGTCAGGTGTAATATATTTCATTGTCTGGTCTGGCAGAGTGGGGGTTTAGTTGTGTCAGGTGTAATATATTCATTGTCTGATAGAGTGGGGGTTTAGTTGTGTCAGGTGTAATATATTCATTGTCTGATAGAGTGGGGGTTTAGTTGTGTCAGGTGTAATATATTCATTGTCTGATAGAGTGGGGGTTTAGTTGTGTCAGGTGTAATATATTCATTGTCTGGTCTGGTAGAGTGGGGGTTTAGTTGTGTCAGGTGTAATATATTTCATTGTCTGGTCTGGTAGAGTGGGGGTTTAGTTGTGTCAGGTGTGATATATTTCATTGTCTGGTCTGGTAGAGTGGGGGTTTAGTTGTGTCAGGTGTAATATATTTCATTGGCTGGTCTGGTAGAGTGGGGATTTAGTTGTGTCAGGTGTAATATATTTCATTGGCTGGTCTGGTAGAGTGGGGGTTTAGTTGTGTCAGGTGTGATATATTTAATTGTCTGGTCTGGTAGAGTGGGGGTTTAGTTGTGTCAGGTGTGATATATTTAATTGTCTGGTCTGGTAGAGTGGGGGTTTAGTTGTGTCAGGTGTGATATATTTAATTGGCTGGTCTGGTAGAGTGGGGGTTTAGTTGTGTCAGGTGTGATATATTTAATTGGCTGGTCTGGTAGAGTGGGGGTTTAGTTGTGTCAGGTGTGATATATTTAATTGGCTGGTCTGGTAGAGTGGGGGTTTAGTTGTGTCAGGTGTGATATATTTCATTGTCTGGTCTGGTAGAGTGGGGGTTTAGTTGTGTCAGGTGTAATATATTTCATTGTCTGGTCTGGTAGAGTGGGGGTTTAGTTGTGTCAGGTGTAATATATTTAATTGGCTGGTCTGGTAGAGTGGGGGTTTAGTTGTGTCAGGTGTAATATATTCATTGTCTGGTAGAGTGGGGGTTTAGTTGTGTCAGGTGTAATATATTCATTGTCTGGTCTGGTAGAGTGGGGGTTTAGTTGTGTCAGGTGTAATATATTCATTGTCTGGTAGAGTGGGGGTTTAGTTGTGTCAGGTGTAATATATTCATTGTCTGGTCTGGTAGAGTGGGGGTTTAGTTGTGTCAGGTGTAATATATTTCATTGGCTGGTCTGGTAGAGTGGGGGTTTAGTTGTGTCAGGTGTAATATATTCATTGTCTGGTCTGATAGAGTGGGGGTTTAGTTGTGTCAGGTGTGATATATTTAATTGGCTGGTCTGGTAGAGTGGGGGTTTAGTTGTGTCAGGTGTAATATATTCATTGTCTGGTAGAGTGGGGGTTTAGTTGTGTCAGGTGTAATATATTCATTGTCTGGTCTGGTAGAGTGGGGGTTTAGTTGTGTCAGGTGTAATATATTCATTGTCTGGTAGAGTGGGGGTTTAGTTGTGTCAGGTGTAATATATTTAATTGTCTGGTCTGGTAGAGTGGGGGTTTAGTTGTGTCAGGTGTAATATATTCATTGTCTGGTAGAGTGGGGGTTTAGTTGTGTCAGGTGTAATATATTTAATTGGCTGGTCTGGTAGAGTGGGGGTTTAGTTGTGTCAGGTGTAATATATTTCATTGTCTGGTCTGGTAGAGTGGGGGTTTAGTTGTGTCAGGTGTAATATATTCATTGTCTGATAGAGTGGGGGTTTAGTTGTGTCAGGTGTAATATATTCATTGTCTGATAGAGTGGGGGTTTAGTTGTGTCAGGTGTAATATATTTCATTGTCTGGTCTGGCAGAGTGGGGGTTTAGTTGTGTCAGGTGTAATATATTCATTGTCTGATAGAGTGGGGGTTTAGTTGTGTCAGGTGTAATATATTCATTGTCTGATAGAGTGGGGGTTTAGTTGTGTCAGGTGTAATATATTCATTGTCTGATAGAGTGGGGGT
>NC_092097.1:52160079-52167579 GCF_045679555.1 Salvelinus alpinus
TCTTTAGGAATGACGTCACTGTGATGTTCTTTAGGAATGATGTCACTGTGATGTTCTTTAGGAATGATGTCACGGTAATGTTCTTTGGGAATGATGTCACTGTGATGTTCTTTAGGAATGATGTCACTGTGATGTTCTTTAGGAATGACGTCACTGTGATGTTCTTTAGGAATGACGTCACTGTGATGTTCTTTAGGAAAGACGTCACTGTGATGTTCTTTAGGAATGATGTCACTGTGATGTTCTTTAGGAATGACGTCACTGTGATGTTCTTTAGGAATGATGTCACTGTGATGTTCTTTTGGAATGATGTCACTGTGATGTTCTTTAGGAATGATGTCACTGTGATGTTCTTTAGGAATGACGTCACTGTGATGTTCTTTAGGAATGATGTCACTGTGATGTTCTTTAGGAATGATGTCACTGTGATGTTCTTTAGGAATGACGTCACTGTGATGTTCTTTAGGAATGATGTCACTGTGATGTTCTTTAGGAATGATGTCACTGTGATGTTCTTTGGGAATGATGTCACTGTGATGTTCTTTTGGAATGATGTCACTGTGATGTTCTTTAGGAATGATGTCACTGTGATGTTCTTTAGGAATGATGTCACTGTGATGTTCTTTAGGAATGACGTCACTGTGATGTTCTTTAGGAATGATGTCACTGTGATGTTCTTTAGGAAAGATGTCACTGTGTTTAATCAGTGTGATGATCTACCAGTTCAAACATAGAGTAGGACATTATGTTAATTACCTTATTATGGAATTCTTTAAAATTGGTGAACTCAAAACACCTTCTGAATGCATGGCTCATTCTGTGAAGGGAGGCCTTCACATCGTGTGGATGTGTTTGTGTTTATCCAGTATCATAATCCATATTTAATCCATTTATAGTTATATGCATACTTTCATCACTTGCAACACCATGATCCGTTATTCTTAAGGAAGTAGTGTGAATGAGAGTATGTGATGTCATTTTGTCCCTCTATCTCTGATCACATGTGATGAGTTTATTTGGGTGCTATGGGTTGGGCCCTCAAGGCTCCTGGGTTCTGGGCCTGGGAGAACATGTGAGAGGGTGTCTCCGTGAGGATGCCCTTCTGTACTGCCATCCGTACAAAGATGTGTTTGTTATTTTCAGTCTGAGGGCCATGTAAGAAACTACATTACATCTCCCTTTACTTTTTTGCATGATAAAACGTGGTCCTGACTTTCATTTCATAATACGGCGCAGGCAACACCCTGTCTGTGACACGTTTATTCATTTATTTATTCATTCATTTATTCATTCATTTATTCATACAACAAGTTTGGTGTTGACTTTTGATTTCATATCTCATCTGGAATATGATGTATCTCTTCATTTGATGAATGGCAGTAATTCTGTTGTATTTAGATAATGAGAAAATGAATGGCTGGCAATTCAGCGAATTGTTTAATGTTTCCCTGGATGCACAGGTGTTGACTTTATGCTTCAATGGCAATTGAAGGCAAAGCTTAATTTAAATCTAATCAATGGCAATTGAAGGCAAAGCTTAATTTAAATCTAATCATCAGTATGTTGTTGTTATTTTTCTTTCAAATGCTGGGTTCAGAACAACCAAATCTGGGTCATGTGTTAACGCAGCGCTAGGAATGGGCATTTGAAATGATTTCACTATTCCTCTAATATCATACATTTTTGGAGGAGGGGCGCGTGAGGATGAGGGGCCAGTGTGTCTGACATGGAGGGAGGGAGGGAGGGAGGGAGGGAGGGAGGGAGGGAGGGAGGGAGGGAGAGAGAGGGAGAGAGGGAGAGAGGGAGAGAGAGAGGGAGAGAGGGAGAGAGGGAGAGAGAGGGAGAGAGAGGGAGAGAGGGAGAGAGAGGAGAGAGAGAGAGAGAGAGAGAGAGAATCCAAACTGCCAAGCTTGTTGCTTTGATAGGTTGTAAAGAAGCTAGCCAGATACACTAGCCAGTTAAATTAGTTAGCCAGCTAGCTAAAGTATCATAGCTAATTGAGGCTGTTTTGCTGCGCTCACCGGTCCTTGTCTACAACAACTCTGTTCATATTAAAAAAACAGCCTGTTGGTTGATCATTGTAGTCAACTCCTTTTCATTTTGTCAACTTAATTGTAATTCCATTTTGCATTGATTAGAAATCTCCTACTTCACTTGTTACACATGTAGCCTCTGACGGTAGTGCTGCTTTTAATAATAACTATCTACAGGCATGAAATGTGGGTAGGCTACCAGTACATCTTTTTTTATTATGGGGCGTACTCACTTTTATTAAAATGACTAATGTCATGGTCTATCCTTGTATGTAACAAGGTCACATAGATCATTTAATTTAAGACCAAGCCATTTCATTAAAATGAGCCTATATTTCTTTGTAAATATTCTAATAACCATGCCCATGTTATGAAAACTTGAAATCGCCCCTAATTAATCGGCCATGCCAGTCGACCTCTAATATGTATATGTGATGAGCTGTATAGACATTATGGACAGTATATGGATATAATATTTAGTATATCTGTAGAATGCATAGGATAGAAGAGTATATGTACAGAAGTAGTTAAATAGAATAGGCCTGGACTAGAATACAGTATATGCAATGCATTCGGAAAGTATTCAGACACCTTGACCTTTTTCCACATTTTGTTACTGTCATGCCCTGGCCTTAGAGAGCCTTTTTATTTCTCTATTTGGTTAGGTCAGGGTGTGATTTGGGTGGGCGTTCTAGGTTGTCTATTTCTTTGTTGGCCGGGTATGGTTCCCAATCAGAGGCAGCTGTCTATCGTTGTCTCTGATTGGGGATCATACTTAGGCAGCCCTTTTTTTGTCTTTGTATAGTTGCTGTTTAGCGCTACAGTGCTTTACGTTCGTTTTGTGTTTTGTTGTTTTTTGGTGTCATTTTAAAAATAAAATGTACGCCTACCACGCTGCACCTTGGTCTCATTCCAACGACGGACGTAACAGTTACGTTACAGACTTTTTCTAAAATTGATTAACCAGGTGGTAGCCGGCTAGTGACATTTACTAAGTTCAGGGCAGTGTACTGGGTGGAGGCCGGCTAGTGATGATGACCTGGAGATAGAAGCTGTTTTTCAGTCTTTCGGTCCCAGCTTTGATGCACCTGTACTGACCTCGCCTTCTGGATGATAGCGGTGTGAACAGGCCGTGGCTCTGGTGGTTGATGTCCTTGATGATATTCGTGGCCTTCCTGTGACACCGGGTGCTGTAAATTTCCTGCAGTGTTCTCCCAGTGATGTATTGGGCTGACCTCACCCCCCTCCAGAGAGCCCTGCGGTTGGGGACGGTGCCGTACCAGGTGGTGATACAGCCCTTCAGGATGCTCTCAATGGTGCATCTGTAGTTTGTGAGGGTCTTAGGGGCCAAGCCAAATTTCTTCATCCTCGTGAGGTTGAAGAGGCGCTGTTGCACCTTCTTCACCACACTGTCTGTGTGGGTGGAACATTTCAGATTGTCAGTAATGTTTATGCCGAGGAACTTGAAGCTTTTTTTGTTTTGCAGACACTTCTCCATAGCAACGTACAGTCAGTGCTACAAATTCCAGAAGATTATGAAAACAAATAATCAGGATTTACAACTCTCAGCTTCAACTGTATTCAAAACCTTTAACCTTTTAGCTGAATGTTTTGGAGGTATGTTTTAATTCCTTGATATTCAGATCAAGGTCATTGATCTGAATATTATGTAACATGAATTCTAAATCGGAAACACAGACCAATCTTTTTATGTATTTCCCAAGGTGCCTGTAAAAGGTAATATTGATCCAGGATGAAACTTAGGATATATTTTATAATATCTTAAATATTGGTGTATACATAAAAAGATTGTCTGTGTGTCCAGTTGTCTAGTCATTTTTCTCTCTCTCTCTCTCTCTCTCTCTCTCTCTCTCTCGCTCTCTCTCACCCTCTCCCTCTCCCTCTCCCTCTCCCTCTCCCTCTCCCTCTCAATTCAATTCAATTCAAGGGGCTTTATTGGCATGGGAAACATGTGTTAACATTGCCAAAGCAAGTGAGGTAGATAATATACAAAAGTGAAATAAACAATAAAAATTAACAGTAAACATTACACATACAGAAGTTTCAAAACAATAAAGACATGACAAATGTCATATTATATATATACAGTGTTGTAACAATGTACAAATGGTTAAAGCACACAAGTTAAAATAAATAAACATAAATATGGGTTGTATTTACAATGGTGTTTGTTCTTCACTGGTTGCCCTTTTCTTGTGGCAATAGGTCACAAATCTTGCTGCTGTGATGGCACACTGTGGAATTTCACCCAGTAGATATGGGAGTTTATCAAAATTGGATTTGTTTTCGAATTCTTTGTGGATCTGTGTAATCTGAGGGAAATATGTCTCTCTAATATGGTCATACATTGGGCAGGAGGTTAGGAAGTGCAGCTCAGTTTCCACCTCATTTTGTGGGCAGTGAGCACATAGCCCGTCTTCTCTTGAGAGCCATGTCTGCCTACGACAACCTTTCTCAATAGCAAGGCTATGCTCACTGAGTCTGTACATAGTCAAAGCTTTTATTAAGTTTGGGTCAGTCACAGTGGTCAGGTATTCTGTCACTGTGTACTCTCTGTTTAGGTCCAAATAGCATGCTAGTTTGCTCAGTTCTTTTGTTAATTCTTTCCAATATGTCAAGTAATTATAGTTTTGTTTAGTCATGATTTGGTTGTGTTTGTGAACAGAGCTCCAGGACCAGCTTGCTTATTAAGGGACTCTTCTCCAGGTTAATCTCTCTGTAGGTTATGGCTTTGTTTTGGAAGGTTTGTGAATCGCTTTCTTTTAGGTGGTTGAAGAATTTAACGGCTCTTTTCTGGATTTTGATAATTAGCGGGTATCGGCCTAATTCTACCCTGCATGCATTATTTGGTGTTTTACATTGTACATGGAGGGTATTTTTAGCAGAATTCTGCATATGTTTTTTCTGCATTAGTTTTTTGTCCCATTTTGTGAATTCTTGGTCAGTGAGCAGACCCCAGACCTCACAACCATAAAGGGCAATGGGTTCTATAACTGATTCAAGTATTTTTAGCCAGATCCTAATTGGTATGTCACATTTTCGGTTCCTTTTGATGGCATAGAAGGCCCTTCTTGCCTTGTCTCTCAGATCGTTCACAGCTTTGTGGAAGTCACCTCTGGCGCTGATGTTTAGGTATGTATAGTTTTTTGTGTGCGCTAGGGCAAAGGTGTCTAGATGGAATTTGTATTTGTGGTCCTGGCAACTGGACTTTTTTTGGAACACAATTATTTTTGTCTTACTGAGATTTACTGTCAGGGCCAGCAAACAGTAGACGTTTGACTTCAGATTATAGTAGGTGAGGCCGGGTGCTGCAGGCTGTTCTAATGCCCTTGCCAATTCGTTGATATATTTGTTGAAGAGGGTGGGGCTTAAGCTGCATCCCTGTCTCACCCCACAGCCCTGTGGGAAGAAATGTGTGTGTTTTTTGTCTATTTTAACCACACACTTGTTGTTGTTTATGTACATGGATTTTATAATGTTGTATGTTTTTCCCCCAACACCACTTTCCATCAGTTTGAATAGCAGACCCTCATGCCAAATTGAGTTGAAGGCTTTTTTGAAATCAATAAAGCATGAGAAGACTTTGCCTTTGTTTTGGTTTGTTTGTTTGTGAATTAGGGTGTGCAGGGTGAATACGTGGTCTGTTGTACGGTAATTTGGTAAAAAGCCAATTTGACATTTGCTTAGTACATTGTTTTTACTGAGAAAATGTACAAGTCTGCTGTTAATGATAATGCAGAGGATTTTCCCAAGGTTGCTGTTGACTCATATCCCACGGTAGTTATTGGGGTCAAATTTGTCTCCACTTTTGTGGACTGGGGTGATCAGTCTTTAGTTCCAAGTATTGGGGAAGATGCCAGAGCTAAGGATAATGTTAAAGAGTTTAAGTATAGCCAATTCGAATTTGTTGTCTGTATATTTTATCATGTCATTGAGGATACCATCAACACAACAGGCCTTTTTGGGTTGGAGGTTTTTTATTTTTTCCTGTAGTCCATTCAAGGTAATTGGATAATCCAATGGGTTCTTGTAATATTTTATAGTTGGTTCTAAGATTTGTTTATGATCATGTATATGTTTTTGCTGTTTGGTCTTTGTTATAGAGTCAAAAGGATTGTAGAAGTGGTTTATCCATACATCTCCATTTTGGATAGATATCTCTTCGTGGTGTTGTTTGTTTAGCGTTTTCCAATTTTCCCAGAAGTGGTTATATTCTATGGATTCTTCAATTACATTGAGCTGATTTCTGACGTGCTGTTCCTTCTTTTTCCGTAGTGTATTTCTGTATTGTTTTAGTGATTCACCATAGTGAAGGTGTAGACTCAGGTTTTCTGGGTCTCTATGTTTTTGGTTGGACAGGTTTCTCAATTTCTTTCTTAGATGTTTGCATTCTTCATCAAACCATTTGTCACTGTTGTTTATCTTCTTTGGTTTTCTGTTTAAAATGTTTAGGTTTTGGAGGCTGAGAGATCGAATATACTGTTTAGATTTTCTACTGCCAAGTTTACGCCTTCACTATTACAGTGGAACGTTTTGTCCAGGAAGTTGTCTAAAGGGGATTGAATTTGTTATTGCCTAATAGTTTTTTGGTAGGTTTCCACACTACATTCCTTCCATCTATAGCATTTCTTAATATTACTCAGTTCCTTTGGCTTTGATGCCTCATGATTGAGTATTGCTCTGATCAAGTAGACTGTGATCTGATAGGGGTGTCAGTGGGCTGGCTGTCTGTGAATGCTCTGAGAGACTCTGGTTTGAGGTCAGTGATAAAGTAGCCTACAGTACTACTTCCAAGAGATGAGCTATACCTGCCATAAGAGTCCCCTCAAACCCTAGCATTGACTAGGCTTCGAGGGGCAGCGTGCAACAGAGCTGCAGGAGTTGTGGCCGGTTTTTGTTGGTTATGTTGTCATAGTTGTGCCTAGGGGGGCATATGGGGGAGGGAATGCTGTCACCTCCAGGTAGGTGTTTATCCCCCTGTGTGCTGAGGGTGTCAGGTTCTTGTCCAGTTCTGGCATTTAGGTCGCCACAGACTAGTACTTGTCCCTGGGATTGGAAATGATTGACCTCCCCCTCCAGGATGGAGAAGCTGTCATTGTTAAAGTATGGGGATTCTAGTGGAGGGAACATAGGTAGCACACAGGAGGACATTTTTCTCTGTTGAGATCATTTCCTTTTGAATTTCTAGACAAATGTAAAATGTTCCTGTTTTGATTAATTTAATAGTGAGGTCTGCTCTATACCAAATTAGCATATCCCCTGAGTCCCTTCCCTTTTTCAAACCTGGTAGTTTGGTGGATGGGACTACCAGCTCTCTGTAACCTAGAGGGCAACCAGTGGGTCCGTCTCCTCTATACCATGTTTCTAGTAGGATGACGATGTCTGTATTTTTTATTTATTTGATGATGTCCAGGTACCTGCTCTTTAGGCCAAAGGCAGATGACCT
>NC_092097.1:52172579-52222803 GCF_045679555.1 Salvelinus alpinus
ATTAGAAAATAGAAGAAAATAGAAGAAGTTCAAGATGATGGTCAATCACCCTCGGTCTGGGGCTCCATGCAAGATCTCACCTCGTGGGGCATCAATGATCATGAGGAAGGTGAGGGATCAGCCCAGAACTACACGGCAGGACCTGGTCAATGACCTGAAGAGAGCTGGGACCACAGTCTCAAAGAAAACCATTAGTAACACACTACGCCGTCATGGATTAAAATCCTGCAGCGCACACAAGGTCCCCCTGCTCAAGCAGGCGCATGTCCAGGCCCGTCTGAGGTTGGCCAATGACCATCTGGATGATCCAGAGGAGGAATGGGAGAAGGTCATGTGGTCTGATGATTAAAAAATAGAGCTTTTTGGTCTAAACTCCACTCGCCGTGTTTGGAGGAAGAAGAAGGATGAGTACAACCCCAAGAACACCATCCCAACCGTGAAGCATGGAGGTGGAAACATCATTCTTTGGGGATGCTTTTCTGCAAAGGGGACAGGACGACTGCACCGTATTGAGGGGAGGATGGATGGGGCCATGTATTGCGAGATCTTAGCCAACAACCTCCTTCCCTCAGTAAGAGCATTGATGATGGGTCGTGGCTGGGTCTTCCAGCATGACAACGACCCGAAATACACAGCCAGGGCAACTAAGGAGTGGCTCCGTAAGAAGTATCTCAAGGTCCTGGAGTGGCCTAGCCAGTCTCCAGACCTGAACCCAATAGAAAATCTTTGGAGGGAGCTGAAAGTCCGTATTGCCCAGCGACAGCCCCGAAACCTGAAGGATCTGGAGAAGGTCTGTATGGAGGAGTGGGCCAAAATCCCTGCTGCAGTGTGTGCAAACCTGGTCAAGAACTACAGGAAACGTATGATCTCTGTAATTGCAAACAAAGGATTCTGTACCAAATATTAAGTTCTGCTTTTCTGATGTATCAAATACTTATGTCATGCAATAAAATGCTAATTAATTACTTAAAAATCATACAATGTGATTTTCGGGATTTTTGTTTTAGATTCCGTCTCTCACAGTTGAAGTGTACCTATGATAAAAATGACAGACCTCTACATGCTTTGTAAGTAGGAAAATCTGCAAAATCAGCAGTGTATCAAATACTTGTTCTCCCCACTGTAGATACTTTTGTATCTGTTTCCTCCAGCATTTTCACACGGTCCTCTGCTGTTGTTCTGGGATTGATTTGCACTTTTCCCACCAAAGTACGTTCATCTCTAGGCAACAGAATGCGTCTGCTTCCTGAGTGGTATGACGGCTGCGTGGTCCCATGTTGTTTATACTTGCATACTATTGTTTATACAGATGAACGTGGTACCTTCAGGTGTTTGGAAATTGCTCCCAAGGATGACCCAGACTTGTGGAGGTCTACAATTTCTTTTCTGAGGTCTTGGCTGATTTCTTTTGATTTTCCCATGATGTCAAGCAAAGAGGCCCTGAGTTTGAAGGTAGGCCCATTTGAATTGTGATACAGTGAATTATAAGTGAAATAATCTGTCTGTAAACAATTGTTGGAAAAATTACTTGTGTCATGCACAAAGTAGATGTCCTAACCGACTTGCCAAAATTATAGTTTGTTAACAAGAAATTTGTGGAGTGGTTGAAAAACAAGTTTTAATGACTCCAACCTAAGTGTATGTAAACTTACGACTTCAACTGTAATTGGAAGGAACGGACATGATCAAACTCTCTGTCTAACTATAACCCTCCTTTCTCTATCCCTCTACTTAATGAACTATCCCTCCCTCCATCACTCTCTCTAACTCTTTCCCTCTTTCCAATCAGAGGGAAAATACATTATCACACTCTATATCCATCTCTATCCTTTCTTCATTTATCCATCTCTTTCTCAAACTATCTATCCATCCTTCCTCTATCCCTCTTTCTCTAATTCTCTATCCTTTCTTAATGTATCCATCTATAACTCTCTTTATCCCTCTGTCCTTTCGTCATTCATCCAGCATCATTACACTCTCTCTAACTCTCTCTCCCCCCTTTCTATATCCCTTTTTCTCTAACTCTCTCTCCCCCCTTTCTCTATCCCTTTCTCTAATTTTCTCTCTCTCTCGTTAAATCTCTATCCCATCTCTAACTCTCTCTCTCTCTCCTTAACTCTCTCCATCCCTCCTTCCTCTAACTCTCTCTCTCTCTCATTAACTCTCTCCATCCATCCTTCCTTTAACTCTCTCTCTCTCCTTAACTCTCTCTGTCCCTCCTTCCTCTAATCATCTAGCCTACCCCTCCTTCCTCTACCACTCCTTCCTCTATCCCTTCATCTATCTCTCCATCCATCCCTCCTTCCAGTATAATTGCCTCTTTTCTCATACATTCTCTCTCTCTCCTCATTATGAGATGATGCCCCACCTCCTCCTTCTGAGAGATCAAATACATATTTGTCCAGATCCTCATTAGAAGAACTGGAGCTCTGTGGTGTAATGAGCAGACAGGCTCACAACACTACAGTTAGACTTCCACTTATCAGAGTAGGATAAACTTCTCAGGCTTGCTTCGTTTATTAACGCTCTCTATATTTACAGAGCCTTCAGAAAGTATTCATACCCCTTGACTTTTTCCCCGTGTTGTTGTGCCTCTGCCTGAATTTAAAATGGATTACATTTAGCTTTTGTGGTACTGGCTTACCCACAATACCCCATAATGTCAAAGTGGAATTATGTTTTTTTCTGACATTTTTACTGATGAATTAAAAATGAAACGCTGAAATGTCTTGAGTCAATAACTATTCACCTCCTTCATTATGACAAGCCTAAATAAGTTCAGGAGTAGAAATGTGCTTAACAAGTCACATAATAAGTTGGACTAACTCTAGGTGCAATAATAGTGTTTAACATAATTGTTGAATGACTACCTCGTCTTTGTACCCCACACATACCATTATCTGTAAGGTTCCCTCAGTCAAGCAGTGAATTTCAAACACAGATTCAACCACAAAGACCAGGGAGGTTTTTCAACGCCTAGCAAAGAAGGGCACATGTTTGTAGATGGGTAAAAAAATGTTTACGTTTACGTCCTCCCCTACTCCCCCTGTCCTCCCCTACTCCCCCTGTCCCCCTCTACTCCCCCTGTCCTCCCCCAGTCCCCCTGTCCTCCCCTACTCCCCCTGTCCTCCCCTACTCCCCCTGTCCCCCCTGCTGCTCCCCCTGTCCTCCCCTACTCCCCCTGTCCCCCCTGCTGCTCCCCCTGTCCTCCCCTACTCCCCCTGTCCTCCCCTACTCCCCCTGTCCCCCTCTACTCCCCCTGTCCTCCCCTACTTCCCCTGTCCTCCTCTACTCCCCCTGTCCTCCCCTACTCCCCCTGTCCTCCCCTACTCCCCCTGTCCTCCCCTACTCCCCCTGTCCTCCCCTACTCTCCCTGTCTCCCTCTACTCCCCCTGTCCTCCCCTACTCCCCCTGTCCTCCCCTACTCCCCCTGTCCTCCCCTACTCCCCCTGTCCTCCCCTACTCCCCCTGTCCTCCCCTACTCCCCCTGTCCTCCCCTACTCCCCCTGTCCCCCTCTACTCCCCCTGTCCTCCCCTACTCCCCCTGTCCTCCCCTACTCTCCCTGTCCTCCCCTACTCCCCCTGTCCTCCCCTACTCCCCCTGTCCTCCCCTACTCCCCCTGTCTCCCTCTACTCCCCCTGTCCTCCCCTACTCCCCCTGTCCTCCCCTACTCCCCCTGTCCTCCCCTACTCCCCCTGTCCTCCCCTACTCCCCCTGTCCTCCCCTACTCTCCCTGTCCTCCCTCTACTCCCCCTGTCCTCCCCTACTCCCCCTGTCCTCCCCTACTCCCCCTGTCCTCCCCTACTCCCCCTGTCCCCCTGCTACTCCCCCTGTCCTCCCCTACTCCCCCTGTCCATCCCCTACTCCCCCTGTCCTCCCCTACTCCCCCTGTCCTCCCCTACTCCCCCTGTCCTCCCTCTACTCCCCCTGTCCTCCCCTGTACTCCATCCTCGGTGTCCTCCCCTACTCCCCCTGTCCTCCCCTACTCCCACTGTCATCCGTACTCCCCCTGTCCTCCCCTACTCCCCGTGTCATCCCCTACTCCCGGTGTCCTCCCCTACTCCCCAGGTCTCCATCTACTCCCCCGTGTCCTCCCCTACTCCCCCAGTGTCTCCCTCTACTCCCCCTGTCCATCCCCTACTCCCCCGTGTCCTCCCCTACTCTCCGTGTCCTCCCTCTACTCCCCCTGTCCTCCCCTACTCCCCCTGTCCTCCCCTACTCCCCCTGTCCTCCCCTACTCCCCCTGTCGCTCCCCTACTCCTCCAGGTGTCCTCCCCTACTCTCCCTGTCTCCCTCTACTCCCCCAGTGTCATCCCCTACTCCTCAGGTGTCCATCCCCTACTCCCAGTGTCATCCAGCTACTCTCCCTGTCCATCCCCTAGTGTCCTCCATCCTCCCGTGTCATCCCTTCTCCATGTCATCCCATACTCCCCGTGTCCTCCCCTACTCCCCGTGTCATTCCTCTACTCCCCCGTGTCATCCATCTACTCCCCGGTGTCCTCCCCTACTCCCCAGTGTGCTCTCCTACTCCCCAGGTGTCCTCCCCTACTCCACGTGTCCTCCACTACTCCCCCGTGTCATCCACTACCCCAGGTGTCCTCCCCTACCTCCCCGTGTCTCCGTCTACTCCAGGTGTCCTCCCCTACTCCCCCTGTCATCCACTACTCCCAGGTGTCATCCCCTACTCTCCGGTGTCCATCCACCTACTCCCAGTGTCCTCCCAGGTACTCCTCCGGTGTCATCCCATACTCCCCCGTGTCATCCGGTCTACTCCCCCTGTCCTCCCCTACTCCCAGTGTCATCCCCTACTCCCCACTGTCATCCCCTACTCCTCAGGTGTCATCCGCTACCTCCACGTGTCATCCCGTACTCCCAGGTGTCCATCCCATACTCCAGCTGTACCTGCCCTACTCCCCCTGTCTCCCTCTATTCTCCCGTGTCCATCCATCCTCCGTGTCATCCTGTCCTCCGTGCTGCTCCCCCTGTCCTCCATCTGACCATCCTCCAGTCCTCACCCATACTCTCCGGTGTCCTCCCCTACTCCCAGTGTCATCCCATACTCCCCCAGTGTCCTAGGCTACTCCCCCATGTCATCCCATACTCTCCAGGTGCTCATCCTACTCTCCCGTGTCATCCCTCTACTCGCCCGTGTCCTACTCCTGCTGATCCTCCCCTATGTGTCATCCACTACTCTCCCGGTGTCATCCCTCTACTCCCCCTGTCCTCCCCTACTCTCCCTGTCATCCCCTACTCTCACCTGTCCTCCCATACTCCCACTGTCCTTCCGTACTCCCCAGTGTCCTCCCCTACTCCCCCTGTCCTCCCCTACTCTCCGGTGTCTCCCTCTACTCCCCAGGTGCTCATCCTACTCCCCCGTGTCCTCCCGTACTCCAGCTGTCCTCCCCTACTCCCGGTGTCCTCCCCTACTCCCCCTGTGCTCCACTCTCCCCAGTGTCCTCCCCTATCCTCCCGTGTCCCCCTTGCTGCTCCCCGTGTCCATCCCCTACTCCCAGTGTCATCCCCTACTCCCCGTGTCCTCCCCTACTCCCCGTGTCCTCATCCTACTCCTCCAGGTGCTCTCCTACTCCCCAGTGTCCTCCCCTACTCCCCGTGTCATCCCCTACTCCCCGTGTCCTCCCCTACTCCCCATGTCCTCCCTCTACTCCCCATGTCATCCCATACTCCCCGCTTTCATCCCTCTACTCCCCCTGTCCTCCCCTACTCCCCCTGTCCATCCCCTACTCCCCCTGTCCTCCCCTACTCCCCCTGTCCTCCCCTACTCCCCCTGTCCTCCCCTACTCCCCCTGTCCCCCTCTACTCTCCCTGTCCTCCCCTACTCCCCCTGTCCTCCCCTACTCCCCCTGTCCTCCCCTACTCTCCCTGTCCTCCCCTACTCCCCCTGTCCTCCCCTACTCCCCCTGTCCTCCCCTACTCCCCCTGTCCTCCCCTACTCCCCCTGTCCTCCCCTACTCCCCCTGTCCTCCCCTACTCCCCCTGTCCTCCCCTACTCTCCCTGTCCTCCCCTACTCCCCCTGTCCTCCCCTACTCTCCCTGTCCTCCCCTACTCCCCCTGTCCTCCCCTACTCTCCCTGTCCTCCCCTACTCCCCCTGTCCTCCCCTACTCCCCCTGTCCTCCCCTACTCTCCCTGTCCTCCCCTACTCCCCCTGTCCTCCCCTACTCCCCCTGTCCTCCCCTACTCCCCCTGTCCTCCCCTACTCCCCCTGTCCTCCCCTACTCCCCCTGTCCTCCCCTACTCCCCCTGTCCTCCCCTACTCTCCCTGTCCTCCCCTACTCCCCCTGTCCTCCCCTACTCCCCCTGTCCTCCCCTACTCCCCCTGTCCTCCCCTACTCCCCCTGTCCTCCCCTACTCCCCCTGTCCTCCCCTACTCTCCCTGTCCTCCCCTGCTGCTCTTTATTTCCTCTTTCCCTTCTCCTCCTCCTCCCTCGTCTTCCATCCTCCTCCCTCGTCTTCCCTCCTCCTCCCTCGTCTTCCCTCCTCCTCCCTCGTCTTCCCTCCTCCTCCCTCGTCTTCCCTCCTCCTCCCTCGTCTTCCCTTCTCCTCCCTCGTCTTGCCATCGGGATTCTTTCTCTCTCTGTGTGTGTGTGTGTGTGTGTGTGTGTGTGTGTGTGTGTGTGTGTGTGTGTGTGTGTGTGTGTGTGTGTGTGTGTGTGTGTGTGTGTGTGTGTGTGTGTGTGTGTGTGTGTGTGTGTGTGTGTGTGGTTGTATGTGTGTGTGTGTGTGTGTGTGGTTATGTGTGTGTGTGTTTATTTCCTCGTCCTTCCGTGTGGAATAGTCAGTCCATTTTTAATGAGCTTTGTCTCCTTTCCCCCCCAGGCTGACCATGACTGACCTGTTGACATTTAATTTTTTCTCCTCCCTTTCTCTCTCTCTCTCTCTGTCTCTCTCTCTCCATCAATCCATCCCTGTTTTCCCTAACGGTGTTGCCCATTCCTGAGTCTCTTTCCCTCCCTTTCGCCACCCTTCTCATCCCTCCATTCATCCTTTCCTCATCTCCCTCTATTTTATTTTACCAAACAGTATTTAGGCCAACTCCTGTGTCTCCTCCCTCAATTGCTCCACCATATTCCTCCCTCCATTCCTCCCTCCCTAACGGTTTGGCCGTTGGAAAAGACTCCTGAGTCTCATTCTCTCTCTCTCCCTCCATCCCTCTTCTCCCTCCCTCCATCCCTCTCTCTCCCCCCTCCCTCCCTCCCTCCCTCCCTCCCTCCCTCCCTCCCTCCCTCCTTCCCTCCCTCCCTCCCTCCCTCCCTCCCTCCTCTTCCCTTCACCCCTCTCTCTCCTTCCATCCTTCTCTTTTCTCCATCCCTCTTCTCCCTCCATCTCTCTACCTCCCTCTCCTCCCTAATGTTTATGTCATTAGCACCCTGAGTACCTCTCCCTCCATGTTGGACGGTAAGAGTCTGACATTAGAGACTCAATAGTGGAGTTTATGAGTTTACAAATCAAGCTAGTTTGTACTGACTGTCGACAGCTATTGTGGCAGCTTAGGGTGGAAACCTAAAATCCACTTACCACAAATAGTACTTTTTTATAGTCAATGGAATTTGGGGGGGTGATCAAATTTGACAGTAGTTGAGTACCTGAGTACCTCTCACTTTCCGTTATTCAGTCTGACAGAAATGTAGTTGGCATGCAACCAGAACATGTGGATGGATGGACACCACTGTAGCCAGACAGACATGCTCAATGAAACCCAGAGACATCTGATCTTCAGACATGCTCAATCAAACCCAGAGACATCTGATCTTCAGACATGCTCAATCAAACCCAGAGACATCTGATCTTCAGACATGCTCAATCAAACCCAGAGACATCTGATCTTCAGACATGCTCAATCAAACCCAGAGACATCTGATCTTCAGACATGCTCAATCAAACCCAGAGACATCTGATCTTCAGACATGCTCAATCAAACCCAGAGACATCTGATCTTCAGACATGCTCAATCAAACCCAGAGACATCTGATCTTCAGACATGCTCAATCAAACCCAGAGACATCTGATCTTCAGACATGCTCAATCAAACCCAGAGACATCTGATCTTCAGACATGCTCAATCAAACCCAGAGACATCTGATCTTCAGACATGCTCAATCAAACCCAGAGACATCTGATCTTCAGACATGCTCAATCAAACCCAGAGACATCTGATCTTCAGACATGCTCAATCAAACCCAGAGACATCTGCTCTTCAGACATGCTCAATGAAACCCAGAGACATCTGATCTTCAGACATGCTCAATGAAACCCAAAGACATCTGATCTTCAAAGACATGCTCAATGAAACCCAGAGACATCTGATCTTCAGACATGCTCAATCAAACCCAGAGACATCTGCTCTTCAGACATGCTCAATGAAACCCAGAGACATCTGATCTTCAGACATGCTCAATGAAACCCAGAGACATCTGATCTTCAGACATGCTCAATCAAACCCAGAGACATCTGATCTTCAGACATGCTCAATCAAACCCAGAGACATCTGATCTTCAGACATGCTCAATGAAACCCAAAGACATCTGATCTTCAGACATGCTCAATCAAACCCAGAGAGAGGATGTGAGGTGTTGATGACTATGATGACCTTTTTGCCACAGCATCCTTCAATCAGCTCAGTGAGTTAGAGTGAGATGTGCACACACACACACACACACACACACACACACACACACACACACACACACACACACACACACACACACACACACACACACACTCAGTAACCAAAAAAGTGTTCAACAAATCAAAATATATTTTATATTTGAGATTCTTCAAAGTTGCCATCCTTTGCCTTGATGACAGCTTTGCACACTCTTGGCATTCTCTCAACCAGCTTCATGAAGTAGTCACCTGGAATGCATTTCAATTAACAGGTGTGCCTTGAATTGCTTTCCTTCTTAATGCATTTGAGCCAATCAGTTGTGCTGTGACAAGGTAGGGGTGGTATACAGAAGATAGCCCTATTTGGTAAAAGACCAAGTCCATATTATGGCAAGAACAGCTCAAATAAGCAAAGAGAAACAACAGTCCATCATTACTTTAACACATGAAGGTCAGTCAAGAACTTTGAAAGTTTCTTCAAGTGCAGTCACAAAAAACATCAAGCGCTATGATGAAACTGTCTCTCATGAGGACCGACACAGGAAAGGAAGACCCAGAGTTACCTCTGCTGCAGAGGATAAGTTCATTAGAGTTACCAGCCTCAGATATCGGCAAATGACCACCTCAGATTGCACCTCACAAAGATCAAGTAACAGACACATCTCAACATTAACTGTTCAGAGGAGACAGGCCTTCATGGGCGAATTGCTGCAAAGAAACGGTCAAAAGGCGGAGCAGTTGCCATACCAGGTGATGGTGCAACTGTAGACATTTTTGAGGATCTGAGGACCCATGTCAAGTCTTTTCAGTCTCCTGAGGGGGAATAGGCATTGTTTAAAGTCTGAGGTCCTGAGCGCTATGGAGCAGGTTTTCATCAAGTATCTCTCTGTACTTTGCTCTCTGAATCGCATCCTTTTAAGTGGTTGTAGAATTTAATGGCTCTTTTCTTGTTTATGATAATTAGTGGGTATCGGCCTAATTCTGCTCTGCATGCATTATTTGGTGTTTTACGTTGTACACGGAGGGTATTTTTGCAGAATTCTGCATGCAGAGTCTCAATTTGGTGTTTGTCCCATTTTGTGAATTCTTGATTGGTGAGCGGACCCCAGACCTCACAACCATAAAGGGCAATGGGTTCTATAACTGATTCAAGTATTTTTAGCCAGATCCTAATTGGTATGTCAAATGTTATGTTCCTTTTGATGGCCTTGTCTCTCAGATCATTCACAGCTTTGTGGAAGTCACCTTTGGCATTGATGTTTAGGCCGAGGTATGTATCGTTTTTGTGTGCTCTAAGGCAACAGTGTCTAGATGGAATTTGTATTTGTGGTCCTGGCAACTGGACCTTTTTTGGAACACCATTATTTTTGTCTTACTGAGATTTACTGTCAGGGCCCAGGTCTGACAGAATCTGTGCAGAAGATCTAGATGCTGCTGTAAGCCCTCCTTGGTTGGGGACAGAAGCACCAGATCATCAGCAAACAGTAGACGTTTGACTTCAGATTCTAGTATTGTGAGGCCGGGTGATGCAGGTTGTTCTAGTACCTTTGCCAATTCCTTGTTGAATATATATGTTGAAAAAGGTGGGGCTTAAGATGCATCCCTGTCTCACCACCCGGCTTTGTGGAATGAAACGTGCGTGTTTTTTGCCAATTTTAACAGCAAATCAAATCAAATTGTATTGGTTACATACACATGGTTAGCAGATGTTAATGCGAGTGTAGTGAAATGCTTGTGCTTCTAGTTCCGACCGTGCAGTATTATCTAACAAGTAATCTAACAATTTCACAACAACTACCTTATACACACAAGTGTAAAGGAATGAATAAGAATATGTACATGTAAATATATGGATGAGCGATGGCCGAACGGCATAGGCAAGATGCAGTAGATGGTATAGAGTACAGTATATACATATGAGATGAGTAATGTAGGGTATGTAAACATTATATAAAGTGGCATTGTTTAAAGTGGCTAGTGATACATTTATTACATCAATTTCTCCATTATTAAAGTGGCTAGAGATTTGAGTCAGTATGTTGGCAGCAGCCACTCAATGTTAGTGATGGCTTTTAACAGTCTGATAGCCTTGAGATAGAAGCTGTTTTTCAGTCTCTCGGTCCCTGCTTTGATCCACCTGTACTGACCTCGCCTTCTGGATGATAGCGGGGTGAACAGGTAGTGGCTCGGGTGGTTGTTGTCCTTGATGATTTTTATGGCCTTCCTGTGACATTGAGTGTGTAGGTGTCCTGGAGGGCAGGTAGTTTGATGCGTTGTGCAGACCTCACTACCCACTACCTTACGGTTGTGGGCGGAGCAGTTGCCGTACCAGGCGGTGATACAGCCCGACAGGATGCTCTCGATTGTGCATCTGTAAAAGTGTGTGAGTGTTTTTGGTGACAAGCCAAATTTCCTCAGCCTCCTGAGGTTGAAGAGGCACTGTTGCGCCTTCTTCACCACGCTGTCTGTGTGGGTGGACCATTTCAGTTTGTCCGTGATGTGTACACCGAGGAACTTACAACTTTCCACCTTCACCACTACTGTTCCATTGATCTGGATGGGGCGGGTGCTCCCTCTGCTGTTTCCTGAAGTCCACGATCATCTCCTTTGTTTTGTTCACGTTGAGTGAGAGGTTATTTTCCTGACACCACACTCCGAGGTCCCTCACCTCCTCCCTGTAGGCCGTCTCGTCGTTGTTGGTAATCAAACCTACCACTGTAGTGTCGTCTGCAAACTTGATGATTGAGTTTGAGGCGTGCATTGCCATACAGTCATGGGTGAACAGGGAGTACAGGAGAGGGCTGAGAACGCACCCTTGTGGGGACCCAGTGTTGAGGATCAGCGGGGTGGAGATGTTGTTTCCTACCCTCACCACCTGGGGGCGGCCCGTCAGAAAGTCCAGGACCCAGTTGCACAGGACGGGGTTGAGACCCAGGGTCTCGAGCTTAATGACGAGTTTGGAGGGTACTCTGGAGTGAAATGCTA
Source organism: Salvelinus alpinus (assembly GCF_045679555.1). Classification (NCBI taxonomy): domain Eukaryota; kingdom Metazoa; phylum Chordata; class Actinopteri; order Salmoniformes; family Salmonidae; genus Salvelinus; species Salvelinus alpinus. The sequence goes on from NC_092097.1 coordinate 52,184,190, forward strand.
AGCTGTAGTCAATGAACAGCATTCTTACATAGGTATTCCTCTTGTCCAGATGGGTTAGGGCAGTGTGCAGTGTGATGGCGATTGCGTCGTCTGTGGACCTATTGGGGCGGTAAGCAAATTGGAGTGGGTCAGGGTGTCAGGTAGGGTGGAGGTGATATGATCCTTGACTAGTCTCTCAAAGCACTTCATGATGACGGAAGTGAGTGCTACGGGGGCGATAGTCGTTTAGCTCAGTTACCTTAGCTTTCTTGTTGTTTGTGTACATGGATTTTATAATGTCGTATATTTTCCCCCAACACCACTTTCCATCAGTTTGAATAGCAGACCCTCATGCCAAATTGAGTCAAAAGCTTTTTTGAAACCAATAAAGCATGAGAAGACTTTGCCTTTGTTTTTGATTGTTTGTTTGTTAATTAGGGTGTGCTTGGTGAATACGTGGTCTGTCGTACGGTAATTTGGTAAAAAGCCAATTTGACATTTGGTCAGGACATTGTTTTCACTGAGGAAATGTACGAGTCGGCTGTAAATGATAATCCAGAGGATTTTCTCCATCTCTCTCTCTATCTCTTTCATCTCCACTCACCTCCTGATTTCTCTCTGTCTCTCCTCTTACCTCCTCTTCTCCCCTGCTTTCTCTTTGATCTCATTTCCATCTCTCTTTCATTCTCTCTGTAAACCATCACAGCAACACAGCAGAGCCAACCAACAGCTGTTGATGAACCCACACACTCTACACCGCAAGAAGGCTTGGCCTAGTTCAGAGACATACTAATGTGTGTGTGTGTGTGTGTGTGTGTGTGTGTGTGTAAAGCAGCGGTCTGACACCTGGACAAACACTTGTCTCCCTCCTCTCCCCTTCTCCTCCCCTTCCTCCTCCCTCCCTCCCTCATCCCCCTCTCCTCTCCCTCTCCTCTTCCTCATCCTCCCTCCTCCCCCTCTCCTCTCTCTCTTCCTCCCTCCCTCCTCCTCCCCCTCTCCTCTCCCTCCTCCTCCCTCCCTCCCTCCTCCCCCTCTCCTCTCCCTCCTCCTCCCCCTCTCCTCTCCCTCCTCCTCCCCCTCTCCTCTCCCTCATCCTCCCTCCCTCCTCCTCCCCCTCTCCCTCATTCTCCCTCCCTCCTCCCCCTCTCCTCTCCCTCCTCCTCCCTCCCTCCTCCTCCTCCTTTCTAGATGTGAGTGAAAATATTGGTAAGTAGCAGTAGAAGTCTGTTAGTTTACTCCAATCAGGAGTGGTGGTAAAGTTGAAAATAATAATAATAAATTAATAATTAATAATAAGGGTGATTAGAAATTACATTACAATCTATCATTATAATCTATCTGCAATATAAAATATTAACTGAAAAGGATCAAATGTAGTTTTTTGCCCTCTCTGACTTAAAATAATATTTAGCTTAAATCTGTGATTCAGAGATTTAGTCAAAATCCTAAATGAATCAGGAATGAGCAGGGACAGCTATACCATAAGGACCCCTTATTCATGTCCTCATTACATGTAGTGTAACAAGACCACTCATGGTCTGGAAAGTTATCTTTTGATAGATTTCAACAAACAATTGAAATCACCATGGTCACAACGATAAACGGTCAACTCCATCTTAGATGAAGATAATATATTCATTTTGTTTCAAATACAGTTGGATTCGGAAGTGTACATACACTTAGGTTGGAGTCATTAAAACTTGTTTTTCAACCACTCCACAAATTTCTTGTTAACAAACGTTTTGGCAAGTCGGTTAGGACATCTACTTTGTGCATGACACAAGTCATTTTTCCAACAATTGTTTACAGACAGATTATTTCACTTATAATTCACTGTATCACAATTCAAGTGGGTCAGAAGTTTACACTAAGTTGACTGTGCCTTTAAACAGCTTGGAAAATTCCATAATATTATGTCATGGCTTTAGAAGGTTCTGGTAGGCTAATTGACATAATTTGAGTCAATTGGAGGTGTACCTGTGGATGTATTTCAAGGCCTACCTTCAAACTCAGTGCCTCTTTGCTTGACATCATGGGGAAATCAAAAGAAATCAGCCAAGACCTCAGAAAAATAATTGTAGACCTCCACAAGTTCGGTTCATCCTTGGGAGCAATTTCCAAACGCCTGAAGGTACCACGTTCATCTGTACAAACAATAGTACGCAAGTATAAACACCATGGGACCACGCAGTCGTCATACCGCTCAGGAAGAAGACGCGTTCTGTCTCCTACATTTTTTACATTTTAGTCATTTAGCAGACGCTCTTATCCAGAGCGACTTACAGTAGAGTGCATACATTTTATTACATTTTTTTTTTACATAGGATATCCCTACCGGCCAAACCCTCCCTAACCCGGACGACGCTATGCCAATTGTACGTCGCCCCACGGATCTCCCGGTTGCGGCCGGCTGCGACAGAGCCTGGGCGCGAACCCAGCCCAGCCTGGGCGCGAACCCAGAGACTCTGGTGGCGCAGCTAGCACTGCGATGCAGTGCCCTAGACCACTGCGCCACCCGGAGACCAAACGCCTAGAGATGAACGCACTTTGGTGCGAAAAGTGCAAATCAATCCCAGAACAACATCAAAGGGCCTTGTGAAGATGCTGGAGGAAACAGGTACAGAAGTATATTTTTCCACAGTAAAACGAGTCCTCTATCGACATAACCTGAAAGGACGCTCAGCAAGGAAGAAGCCACTGCTCAAAAACCGCATAAAAAAGATCGTACTTTTTGGAGAAATGTCCTCTGATCTGATGAAACAAAAATAGAACTGTTTGACCATAATGACCATCATTATGGAGGAAAAAGGGGGAGGCTTGCAAGCCAAAGAACTCCATCCCAACCGTGAAGCACGGGAGTGGCAGCATCATGTTGTGGGGTGCTTTGCTGCAGGAGGGACTGGTGCACTTCACAAAATAGATGGCATCATGAGGTAGGAAAAGGATGTAGATATATTGAAGCAACATCTCAAGACATCAGTCAGGAAGTTAAAGCTTGGTCGCAAATGGGTCTTCCAAATGGACAATGACCCCAAGCATACTTCCAAAGTTGTGGCAAAATGGCTTAAGGACAACAAAGTCAAAGTCAAGCTCTGTCAGGAGGAATGGGCCAAAATTCACCCAACTGTTTGTGGGAAGCTTGTGGAAGGCTACCCGAAACGTTTGACCCAAGTTAATTAAACAATTTCAAGGCAATGCTACCAAATACTAATTGAGTGTATGTAAACTTCTGTCCCAATGTGATGAAAGAAATAAAAGCTGAAATAAATCATTCTCTCTACTATTATTCTGACATTTCACATTCTTAAAAGAAAGTGGTGATCCTAACTGACCTAAGAAAGGGCATTTTTACTAGGATTAAATGTCAGGAATTGGGAAAAACTGAGTTTAAATGTATTTGGCTAAGGTGTATATAAACTTCCGACTTCAACTGTATATTACATTTAATGAGGAAAACTAAATTGCTACTTTTTATACCACTTGAATGAAGACAAAAAAAATGCATAAAAAAAACAAAAAAAATGCATAAAATATCAACTCTGTCAGATTTTTGGCTAACGTCAACCAATGTTCCCTCTAAACTGCGCATGTGTGCGCACAGAGAACTCGGGTCTCGGGACTTCCGCGCAGTAGCCCCGAGACTTCCGCGCAGTAGCCCCGAGACTTCCGCGCAGTAGCCCCAAGACTTCCGCGCAGTAGCCCCGAGACATCCGCGCAGTAGCCCCGAGTCTGCCGCGCAGTAGCCCCGAGGATGCCGCGCAGTAGTCCCGAGACTTCCGCGCAGTAGCCCCGAGATTGCCGCGCAGTAGCCCCGAGACATCCGCGCAGTAGCCCCGAGACATCCGCGCATTAGCCCCGAGATTGCCGCGCAGTAGCCCCGAGGATGCCGCGCAGTAGTCCCGAGACTTCCGCGCAGTAGCCCCGAGATTGCCGCGCAGTAGCCCCGAGACATCCGCGCAGTAGCCACGAGTCTGCCGCACAGTAGCCCCGAGACTGCCACGTAGCTCCCCTGGGACTGCTGAGCAGAAATATCAGCCCACAGAGAGAACCATGAGATTGAACTTCACTCAACTTTCTTGAGCAGTGATCACCAATCGGTCGATCGCGATCCGCTAGTCGATCACCAAACATTTCTGTAAAAACCCAACTATAAAGCCTTGTGTTCCTATTGTTTGTATTCGTCTCGGGCTATTGGCAGTAGGTGCACCCGATTGAGGCCAATTGTTGCCATGTTTAACAATTTAAATTGTCTGAAGGTACAAACTCTGCCTTCCCGGCGTGCCCCGAGAGCAAGTCAGGTGCACTATATGTCTACCGCTGGCTAATCAGTTGTCTCGGATTACCATGTCTGCAGTAACGTAGCAGGCATAAAAGAAAGCTACAGCAAAATGGATACTGTGAGATTTCAAAAATGTTTAAAAACCATGACGAGAGAGAGACTGTCAACAAATACAGCAAAGAGCTGCTCTTTTTATGAGTGAGTTCATGTTTAATTTCTTACTCGGCACTGTCAACACTTTATATTCAACACTTTTATAAGCCATAAAATGCACCTACTTCCTATTTTCACTCAGCTCTACAACCAGCAGTGCAGCAGTAATGAATGAGGAGGGAAGTGCATCGATAGGCTTGTGTTGGTGTTATTATTGGTGATTTGGGTCTTTTTTAATATTGAGGAATATTTGACTTTTTCTGTTCTTAGGAGTAACAACATGAATCTGAGGCAGAAATAATGCGGTGCCACTCAAGTTTAGCCATCAGCTGGTCAGTGTCAGTGGAGGAAAGGGAGAGCGGAGGAATGTTGGTTAACAGACCCTCAGTCTGCTACCCTCAGTCTGCTACTCTTTCCCTCCGCTGAGACTGACCATCAGATGCAGGCACCATCAGCCCAGTAAAATAAAAATAAAAAGCTAATTATTTAAGTGTATGCTCACTCAGCTGGGCATCACATGTAATACCACAACGAAGCTATTACCAGTGTGATCATCTAGTCTACCTAAAATATTGAAATATAATAAAAAAATATGTCCCGAACAACATTGCAAAGCAAAGCTAATATGCGGTGATACTGTATTGGGCCTATAGCTTACTGCACAAACCTCATTGCTACAGAACTGTTTTTAATTGGTTCATGTTATAGGCTTACGTTTTTAAGTCACTCGGGCGGCCCTCAGAAAGTGATCTTGACTCAGATTGGTGATCACTGTTCTAGAGTTTTCCCTCTTAACGCTTTCAAAGTTTCCCTTTACTGTGGCAATTGTCGTCGAATCAACGCAATATTATCCACTTTCAATACAGCATACTGAAACAAAATGAGCTATGCACAAGATTCTTTGTTGTTGTTGTAGGCAGAACGCATCGGAGTAGGATTCTATTGCATTGAAACGCACTACTCAGCCCGTACTCTACACAGACCCGTGCGGCATAAACAATCAGAGCTGCAGTAGGCCTATATGCAAATAGACCATTGCCATATATGGATCTGTGTCATTTACATTGAACTGGACTGTGTTTGCAGCATGAGCGGTCATGAGTAGATGCGCTTGTTTTGAGCTCAAAGCGAGAGCTGCATGTAGCCACCTGTGCACATTTTATTCATATCCTTTGCTAGTTAGTGAGTTATTAGCCTAGTTATAGTTTATTTGTTGTCAGCAATAGGGGAGTGATTGCGTCCTACAAGAGCACAAAACATGTACATTTTTCAGTCACCTCCTTGTCTGAAGGACAAGTGGATAAACAGGTTAACGTCAAGCCCTGCATGTTTTTTTCTCATGGAATGTAGTCCTACATTGAACACCACACATTGGGTGCTACTGTAGGCGCAATGATAGAACAGCTATTTCCATATTAAAATGTTATGGGATGCATTTTCTCCATTGTTTTTGATGGTAGGCCACTCTGGTACATTATGATCAAATAGTCACCGTAGTCTACATGGCCACTGTTAAAACTGTAACTTAAAGCGGGTACAGCCTCAGTGTTCACAGTAAAAAAGCATGCTGGAAGTTGCACAGAATTTTCACAACGATCAAATTTGCACTCAGCAGACCTGAAATTTTCTCAGTGCCCGAAAAAATCAGAGGGAACATTGACTTCAACGCCGTCATAGTGCTGAAAGGTCTGATAGAATAGTTATGTTTTTAATGGGGATTTTCAGAGTAACAATCTTCTATATTTTACAAATGTTTTGTATTGAGTTTTTATTTTTAGAGGCAAAAATATGTCTGTTTTGAGTGTTTGTTGTCAACTCCGTCAATGGCTTGTCAACTCCGTCAATGGCTTGTCATCTCCGTCAATGGCTTGTCAACTCCGTCAATGGCTTGTCAACTCCGTCAATGGCTTGTCAACTCCGTCAATGGCTTGTCAACTCCGTCAATGGCTTGTCTACTCCGTCAATGGCTTGTCAACTCCGTCAATGTCTTGTCAACTCCGTCAATGGCTTGTCAACTCCGTCAATGGCTTGTCAACTCCGTCAATGGCTTGTCAACTCCGTCAATGGCTTGTCATCTCCGTCAATGGCTTGTCAACTCCGTCAATGGCTTGTCAACTCCGTCAATAGCTTGTCAACTCCGTCAATGGCTTGTCAACTACGTCAATGGTTTGTCAACTCCGTCAATGGCTTGTCAACTCCGTCAATGGTTTGTCAACTCCGTCAATGGCTTGTCATCTCCGTCAATAGCTTGTCAACTCCGTCAATGGCTTGTCAACTCCGTCAATGGCTTGTCAACTCTGTCAATGGCTTGTGAACTCCGTCACAGACGGCCCTAAAGATCAATTTTCTTTTATTTTTTATTCTGAACGAATATTTTTAATCGCTGTTCTGCAACATATGCTTTATCAATTGAAGTATTTGCTGTTGTAGACCTAAGGGATAATGTTTGCTTTATAAATGTTGTTTTATGTTCTAAATCTAGAAAAACATGTCAAAATGCTAATGAAATTAACCCTGGAGCATTATATAGCACTAAAAATAATTTTGCAAAAGTAGTTTGGAGATTTGTATTCCATATTTGATTAATATAATGTTAGAATAAAACAATCAAGGCCTTTAAACACTTGTTGGACTATAAACATAAAAAAGGAAATGCCTTTGAAGTTGTGACTGAGTTGACACACTCTATAGGAAGTACCCAAGTAAGGGTTCAAGGCTCTAGAGGAGTGTCACGGCCGTTGTCAGGAGGAGACCAAGGCGCAGCGTTGTCAGGAGGAGACCAAGGCGCAGCGTTGTCAGGAGGAGACCAAGGCGCAGCGTTGTCAGGAGGAGACCAAGGCGCAGCGTTGTAAGGAGGAGACCAAGGCGCAGCGTTGTCAGGAGGAGACCAAGGCGCAGCGTGGTAAGCGTACATTCTTCTTTAATATAAGAACGAACACTGAACAAACGAACAAAATAACAAAACGAACCGTGAAACTAATATGAGTACTGCAGACAGGCAACTAAACATAGAACAAGAACCCATGAACACCAAAGGGAAAATGGCTACCTAAATATGATCCCCAATCAGAGACAACGATAAACAGCTGCCTCTGATTGGGAACCATATCAGGCCACCATAGACATACAAATCACCTAGACCTACAACAACCCTTGACATACAAAACCCCTAGACAATACAAAAACTAACGTACCCACCCTAGTCACACCCTGACCTAACCAAAATATAAAGAAAACAGAGATATCTCATGTCAGAGCGTGACAACGAGCTTATAGGGGGGAGGATTGATTCCTCCTGAAATACTAGTATTGCTACAATCCTTGGGTTTAATCATCTCAGGGTCCCATTAGAGGAGCTATTTATTAAATTAGGGGTAATTTGGTTGGGGAATTCAATTTAAGTATCGTGTTTTTATTTCACATCCAATCGTCTTTTCTTGTTTATGTATTTTAATGTTCATGACTCTCAGTTTCTGTTTCTGTTACCAAGTAGAAATTTACTGCATTTATTTATGACCACACTCTGTTCATACTATCTCTCTCTCAATTCAATTTCAATTTAAGGAGCTTTATTGGCATGGGAAACATATGTTAACATTGCCAAAGCAAGTGAAATAGAAACTAAGCAAAAGTTAAAATAATTAATAAAAAATGAACAGTAAACATTACACTCACAAAAGTTTCAAAAGAATATATACATTTAAAATGTCCTATTATGTCTATATACAGTTTTGTAACGATGTGCAACTAGTTAAAGTACAAAAGGGAAAATGAATAAACATAAATATAGGTTGTATTTACAATGGTGTTTGTTCTTCACTGGTTGCCCTTGTGGCAACAGGTCACAAATCTTGCTGCTGTGATGGCACACTGTGGTATTTCACCCAGGAGATATGGAAGTTTATCAAAATTGGGTTTGTTTTCTAACTCTTTGTGGGTCTGTGTAATCTGAGGGAAATATGTGTCTCTAATATGGTCATACATTTGGCAGGAGGTTAGGAAGTGCAGCTCAGTTTCCACCTTATTTTGTGGGCAGTGTGCACATAGCCTGTCTTCTCTTGAGAGCCAGGTCTGCCTTTGGCGGCCTTTCTCAATAGCAAGGCTATGCTCACTGAGTCTGTACATAGTCAAAGATTTCCTTAAATTTGGGGTTAGTCACAGTGGTCAGGTATTCTGCCGCTGTGTACTCTCTGTTTAGGGCCAAATAGCATTCTAGTTTGCTCTGTTTTTTTGTTAATTCTTTCCAATGTGTCAAGTATTTTTTTATGTTGATTTTGTTGTGTCTAATTATGTTGCTGTCCTGGGTCTCTGTGGGGTGTGTTTGTGTTTGTGAACAGAGCCTCAGGATCAGCTTGCTTAGGGTGCTCTTCTCCAGGTTAATTTCGTAAGTGATGGCTTTGTTATGGAAGGTTTGGGAATCGCTTCCTTTTAGGTGGTTGTAGAATTTTATGGCTCTTTTCTGGATTTTGATAATTAGCTGGTATTGTCCTAATTCTGCTCTGCATGCATTATTTTGTGTTTAACGTTGTACACAGAGGATATTTTTGGCAGAATTCTGCATGCAGTCTCAATTTGGTGTTTGTCCCATTTTGTGAATTCTTGGTTGGTGAGCAGACCCCAGACCTCACAACCATCAAGGGCAATGGGTTCTATAACTGATTCAAGTATTTTTAGCCAGATCCTAATTGGTATGTCAAATTTGATGTTCCTTTTGATGGTGTAGAAGGCCCTTCTTGCCTTGTCTCTCAGATCATTCACAGCTTTGTGGAAGTCACCTCTGGCGCTGATGTTTAGGCCGAGGTATGTATCGTTTTTTGTGTGCTTTAGGGCAACGGTGTCTAGATGGAATTTGTATTTGTGGTCCTGGTGACTGGACCTTTTTTGGAACACCATTATTTTGGTCTTACTGAGATTTACTGTCAGGGCCCAGGTCTGGCAGAATCTGTGCAGAATATCTAGGTGTTGCTGTAGGACCTCCTTGGTTGGGGACAGAAACATCAGATCATTAGCAAACAGGAGACATTTAATTTCAGATTCTAGTAGGATTCTAGGACTCTTCTAGTGCCCTCGCCATTTCGTTGATGTATATGTTGAAGAGGGTGGGGCTTAAGCTACATCCCTGTCTCACCCCACACCCCTGTGGAAAGAAACTTGTGTTTTTTGCCCATTTTAACTCCACACTTGTTGTTTGTGTACATGGATTTTATAATGTTGTATGTTTTTCCCCCAACACCACTTTCCATCAATTTGTATAGCAGGGCCTCATGCCAAATTGAGTCAAAAACTTTTTCCAAATCAACAAAGCATGAGAAGACTTTGCCTTAGTTTTGGTTTGTGAATTAGGGTGTGCAGGGTGGATACGTGGTCTGTTATTTGGTAAAAAGCCAATTTGACATTTGCTCAGTACATTGTTTTCACTGAGAAAATGTATGAGCCTGCTGTTAATGATAATGCAGAGGATTTTCCCATGGTTGCTGTTGACACATATCCCCAGTAGTTATTGGGGTTAAAATTGTCTCCACTTTTTTGGAGTTGGGTGATCAGTGGTTCCAAATATTGGGGAAGATGCCAGAGCTGAGTATGATGTTAAAGAGTTTAAGTATAGCAAATTGGAATTTGTGGTCTGTATATTTTATCATTTCATTTTGGATACCATCAACCCCGCAGGCCTTTTTTGGTTGTAGGGTTTGTATTTTGTCCTGTATTTCATTCAATGTAATTGTAGAATCCAGTGGGTTCTGGTAGTCTTTAATAGATGATTTTAAGAGTTGTGTTTGATCATTTATATGTTTTGCTGTTTGGTCTTTGTTATAGAGCCAAAAGGATTGTAGAAGTGGTTTATCCATACATCTCCATTTTGGATAGATATCTCTTCGTGGTGTTGTTTGTTTATATTTTTCCAATTTTCCCAGAAGTGGTTATATTCTATGGATTCTTCAGTTTCATTGAGCTGATTTCTGACGTGCTGTTCCTTCTTTTTCCGTAGTGTATTTATGTATTGTTTTAGTGATTCACCAAAGTGAAGGCGTAGACTCAGGTTTTCTGGGTCTCTGTGTTTTTGGTTGGATAGGTTTCTCATTTTCTTTCTTAGGTTTTTGTGTTCTTCATCAAACCATTTGTCACTGTTGTTTATTTTCTTAGGTTATCTGCTTGAAGTGTTTAGATTTGATAGGGAAGCTGAGAGGTCAAATATACTGTTTTGTTTTTCTACTGCCAAGTTTACACATTCACTACTACATTGAAACTTTTTGTCCAGGAAATTATCTTGAGGGGATTGAATTTGTTATTGCCTAATTGTTTTTTGGTAGATTTCCAACCCACTTTCCTTCTATCTACAGCATTTCTTAATATTATTCAGTTCCTTTGGCTTTGATGCCTCATGATTGAGCATAGCTCTGTTCAAGTAGAGTGTGATTTTGCTGTGACCTGATAGGGGTGTCAGTGGGCTGACTGTGAGCGCTCTAAGAGACTCTGGGTTGAGGTCAGTGATAAAGTAGTCTACAGTACTACTGCCCAGGGGCGAAAATCTGATATCAACCTTGGAGGGGACAATTACATTACATTTTCTCAAGAGCAATTCCTGAGGGGGACACCAAAAGTAGTGCTGTAACACATAGCCTACGTTGTAATATGTTAAATGTATATTGAGGAACCATAATTCCTACAACTGGATAATTGATAGGTACAGTAGTTAACTGAAGGGTTTTCCCAACTTGTTCAAATGTTTAAATCATTATAATTCTACTACTAATAATAGTTATAGCAGTGCTCCTTACCAGTCCAGTATGTATGCAGGTATTCGTACTTACAACCAGCAATATCAAGAAAGGTCAGTAGGTGACAATGGTACTGTACACTGTATGGGTGTAGTTTTCATAAATACAATGAACATGGTGTGATCACATCTAAAAGAATCTCCATTGAGAACCATCACAAAGTTGGTCTCCGTATTGAATTGACCTTTTAATTTGACTTTTTCTGATACATTTATATAGTCATTAAATATGTGCACCTGGCCTGAGTCTACTACAATATCTTTGCAAGAACAAAAAGCTTAAAATAAATACAGTTCTAAAAGCAAAATAACTACTTCAATGAAAAACCCAAATAAATCAAACAAAATATCCTTCAGTCAGTGTCTCAACTCTTCAAACAGCAGCTATGGACAAGTATGTCGCATAAAGTATGCTATTTTAAATAAAATAACATGAAATAAATAATTTGTAAGTGTACTGAAAACTACTAAACAAAAGAACAAATATCAATTACACCAGGGGTTCTCAAACAGGGGTCCATGGACTAATTGCAAGGGGTCCGTGAAATAAAAAAGTGTAATGAATGTAGTCAGTACCACAAGGTTTCCAGTAAGTTTACATATAATATAGAGGGGGTGGAGGTCCCTGAGGACCGCTCAAAACCTTGCCTGCCTTGCCTCAAAATATGCAGGGGTTCCAGTACACCAAAAAGGTTGAGAACCACTGCTATACACACTACTGAACAAAAGAACCGAGCATATGTTTGCGGGTTTCCTCAACAACACATCAGTTGCCACTTTCGCAATGCCCTCGCCTGTTGTCTCCGACACCCTGTATAGCCCAATAAACTCCTTGTGAGGGACATGGTCATGGTCAACATAACGCAGACAGACATTCTCCTGTTCAGCACCAGAGACATCTTGAGTACCATCAACAATTAATGAAAATTGTACAATCGGAAGAGACCTAATCTCAGCTGCAATGCCTCGAATGACTATTGGCCATGATGTTCAGAATTTCATTCTGTGCTTTGGGGCCTGTGTACATTGTGGTACGCTCTGTTAACCACTTCAGTAAAATGGGATCATCCTCTTCTGCCCTAAGTTTCAAAAGCTGGTATAAATTCCCACTGTCATCCGTGTGGCCTCTAAAGGCTTGTCCCTGTCTTACTACATGCCGCACCGAACTAACAATTTTCATCAAGCAATGCCTTGCGTCCTCCTGCTGTTTACCCCACGCGCTGGATAACTGGACACTGATTTGATTTAGCTGGTGTGCTGTTACAATTACAAAGTGGCGGTGGGTTTGGCAGTTTTGATGTGCTGTGAATTTTTCAATGGCTTTTCTGCAGTTCCTAAATCCTGCACTAAAGAAGGCAGCATCTGCTCTTTGGCCAAAAGATGGCTGGCTTGAAAACCCTTGGCTCCAGTGAAAACACAACACTCCTTTTACTGATGGATTATAATGTAGCCAGGGGAAATCGCGAAACCATCTCTCTTGAAACGTCAACACTCTGTTGGCAAGAGTTTGCGGTTCTATAAATTGTGGGTGTGGCTGATATGGTTTTGTGCCATCACTGAGGTAACTGGACAATGCTGTGCCACTGTCCCCTATACTGGTGCTGCTGGCAACAAGGGTGACACTTGGTCCTGCCGTGGCTGTGACACTGTCCTCTGAAGTCTCTCTCCCTGGCTCTTTCCCTTTCATCACCCTCACAGACTCAGTCTGTCTCCTAGAAAAGAAATAAGGTGTTTGCCGTACTCCTAACTACCGGTACCCAAAACTACACAATTAATCACAACAGCAATACCATTGCCGTAAACAAATCTTAGTTTAGTCACCAGTTTAAGTTGAGAGTGGGGGTATCCATGGCATTTTCCAATTATGTCCCTATTTTACAAGTCAAAAAAATTGAGAACCTTTCATAATGTTTCCAAACAAAGACTCAACAAACTTACCTGAGACTCCCTGTCTCTGCCAGTCTGTCCCTGCCAGTCTGTCCCTGCCTATCTGTCCACAGCTCTGCTGTCTGTGTGCCATCTGTTTCCTGCTCTGCCTAATGACATCATTGTGAAACATTCCATTAGCATTTCACTTCTTTCTTATGAACATTTTATCAACTAGTCTTTGAGATATTAGGCTACTAGAGTTCTTACTATGCGTTTTGGTGTACTGACAAATACTCTGATGTCCGTCTTCTTACTTTTTTCTGCCATTTTTCTACCTGGCTGGCTGGCCTAGCTGCACACACACACATTTACACAACACATGCTGCAACCTTTTGTAATTTTAATAGTTTGTTTCATATTGGCTGGCTTCCAACAATAGCTGAATTTGTAAAGCTAGCGAGCACCAATTCCGTTTCTGTGTGTTTGCTATAATCTTTGCTACCTGGTTAAATAAAGGTGAAATAAAAATAAATAAAAAAAGTTCACTAGCGACAATTTATCTTTTGCAACGAGACCATTATATATATTTAAGACAATGGTAGAAGAGAGTGTAGTTCTGTTCTGTTCAGTTTGGACTTCAGTTTATCGCTAACCTTATCACAGGGACGTCGAAGCACTACAGCTGCATGCTGATCTTGGATTAAACTGACGATAGCAAAGATTCCATCTTTGACGACGCCACATAAATGGAATAGGTACTAGCTAGCTTGATAGTTAATGTTTGCTTTAGTTTGCGCGCTAGCTCTGCAAATTCAGCTAGTGTGCGAACCCTGCCAACATAAAAATAAATAAATAACATTGCTATGGACCTGCTATGGATTGACTGGATTAACCTCACGTCAGTTACGTACATGTCCCTTTCGGACAGTAGATACGAACCCTCTATTACCTTGCCAGCTAAAGAACTGGCAGTGGATCAAACCATTGTGAGGCAAAGGGCGGGGGGGGTCGCAATCTTTTGAAACTTAAAAACGCGCTATTAAGTGTCTATAACCAGCACAAGTGCTTTCATTGCGTATTATTAATATTATTGAAATTACATAGTTATGTTTACAGTGATATATTGGGGGGGACAAATCATATTTTTCCCAAGATGGGGGGGTCGTGTCCCCCCCGTCCCCCCTGGGATTTCCGCCTATGCTACTGCCAAGAGATGAGCTATAGGTGTACCTACCGTAAGAGTCCCCTCGAAGCCTACCATTGACTATATACATTCCCAGCGTACGACAGAGCTGCAGGAGTTGTGATCCATTTTTGTTGGTTATGTTGTCGTAGTTGTGTCTAGGGGGGCATATGCTGTCACCTCCAGGTAGGTGTTTGTCCCCCTGTGTGCTGAGGGTGTCAGGTTTTTGTCCAGTTCTGGCATTTAGGTCGCCACAGACTAGTACATGTCCCTGGGCCTGGAAATGGTTGATCTTCCCCTCTAGGTTGGAGGAGCTGTCATCGTTAAAGTATATGGATTCTATTGGGGGGATATACTGTAGATAGCACACATGAGGATATTTTTCTCTGTTGAGATCATTTCAAGCCAGATGTAAAATGTTCCTGGGTTAGGTCTGCTCTATACCAAATTAGCATACCACTTGAGTCTCTTCCGTGTTTCACACCTGGTAGTTTGGTGGATGGGACTACCAGCTCTCTGTAACCTAGAGGGCAACTAGTCGGTCCTTCTCCGCTATACCATGTTTCTTGTAGAATGACAATGTCTGTATTTCCAATTTATTTGATGAGGTCTGGGTTCCTGCTCTTCAGGCCAAAGGCAGATGACCTCAGAACTTGTATATTCCCGGATGAGATAGTAAAAGCATAGTGTCCAGTGTAGTTTTTGTGTGGTTTAGGCCTGGACCATCACAGTAGGTGTGAGCAGACCATGTTGAGCATCTGATACATACTCTTAGGTCGCAGGATGAGGCTTGGGCGGTTGTGATAGTGGGGGGTTGGGCCTGGTGCAGGATGGGGCTTGGGCGGTTGTGATAGTGGGGGTTGGGCCTGTTGCAGGATGGGGCTTGGGCGGTTGTGATAGTGGGGGGTTGGGCCTGGTGCAGGATGGGGCTTGGGCGGTTGTGATAGTGGGGGTTGGGCCTGTTGCAGGATGGGGCTTGGGCGGTTGTGATAGTGGGGGGTTGGGCCTGGTGCAGGATGGGGCTTGGGAAGTTGTAGGAATATGAAATACCCACTGTCACACACCAACACACACGTACCAGCACTTCGTGAACATGCAGCCCATACTTTAATTGCTCTCTCTCGCTACATAGTTTGACATTTCCTTTTGAATCATATGGCCTCCTTCTCCTCCTTCTCCTCCTCTTTCTTCTCCTTCTCCTCCTACACCTTTTCCTTCTCCTCCGCCTTCTTCTCCTTCTTCTCCTCCTCCCTACCTTCTCCTCTTTCTCCTCCTCCATTTTCTCCTCCTTCTCCCCCTTCTCCACCTTCTTCCCCTCCTCCTCCTTCTCCTCCTTCACCTCCTTCTCCTCCTCCTTCTCCTCATCTTTCTCCTCCTTCTCCTCCTCCTCCTCCTCCATCTTCTCCTCCTCCTTCTCCTTCTTCTTCTCCTCCTCCCTACCTTCTTCTCCTCTTCCTCCTCCATCTTCTCCTCCTTCTTCTCCTTGTTCTCCTCCTCTTTCTGCTCCTTCTCCCCCTCCTCCACCTTCTTCCCCTCCTCCTCCTTCTCCTCCTTTACCTCCTTCTTCTCCTCCTCCTCCTCCTTCACCTCCTTCTACTCCTCCACCTCCTCCTTCTCCTCCACCTTCTCCTCCTCCTTCACCTTCTTCTTCTTCTCTTCCTCCACCTCCTTCTCCTCCTCCTCTTGAGCCTGGGGATGTCACTGTTAAAACTGGCATTCTTAAACGTATTTCAATGTGACACAGTCAACCAGAAAAATTATGTCAAACACCACATCATAGGAAGACGTTTCTGAAAGCCAAATCATTTACTACTATTATTATTAATAGTATTATTATTATTTTTATCATTTTCATTACTCTTATTCTTAGTATTCTTATTCTTATTATTATCATTACTATCATTATTATAATCATTAGTATTACTAGCATTATTATAATCATTATTATTACTAGCATTATTATCATTATCATTATTGTTACTATTGTTATTATTATAATTATTAAACAGTATCATTATTAATACTAGCATTATCATTATCATTATTATTATCATGTCACGCCCTGACCTTAGAGATCCTTTTTATGTCTCTATTTTGGTTTGGTCAGGGCGTGAGTTGGGGTGGGTATTCTATGTTCTATGTTCTATGTTGTGTATTTCTTTGTGTTTGGCCGGGTGTGGTTCTCAATCAGGGACAGCTGTCTATCGTTGTCTCTGATTCTGAACCATACTTAGGTATCCCTTTTTTCCACCTGTCTTTGTGGGAAGTTGACTTTGTTTAGGGCACATAGCCTTTGAGCTTCACGGTTTGTTTTTGTAGTGTTTATTGTTTTTGTTTATTGTTTTTGTCATTATTATTATCATTTTGATTTAATAAAGAAAATGTACGCTAACCACGCTGCACCTTGGTCCTCTCCTTTCAACAGCCGTGACACATCATTATTATAATCAGTATTATCATGATTATCATGATTATTATTATCATTATTTTCATTATTATTATTATCCTTATTATTATAATTATTTTTACTATCATTACTATCATTATCATTACTATAATTTTTATTATTACCATAATTATTACTATCGATATTATTATTATTATCATTATTATAATAATAATTATCATTATTATTCCTATCGTTATTACCAGTGTCATTATTCTTACTATCGTTATTATTATCATTGTTAAACATTATTGTTATCATTATTATTACTATCATTAGTATTATTACTTTATTAGTAGTATTATCTTTATTATTATTATTATTATCATCATTATTACTATCTGTATTATTATCATTATTAATACTATCATTATTATTAGCATTATTATTGTCATTATTATTATCATTATTATTATTATCATTGTTATCATTATTATTATTATCATTATTATTGTCATTATTATTATCGTTATTATTATTATCATTATTATTACTATCATTGTTATTGTCATTATTATTATTTTCATTATTATTACTATCATTATTATTATTATTATTATTATTGCTATTTTCCCCATGCATCATATATGATCTTATTCAGGGTAAAGAATGAGATAATGGGCTGTTTAACTGGTAGAGAGGACGGATGGCCCTAGCAGGTCTGATCTTGTGAATTATGAATACCGTTAAAGCCGTTCCTCCTGAGGATGCATTTAACTCATCCTATCAGTTACACTGACGTCTGTGCTGCTCAGCGATGCAGGGTGACTTTATATTCTCCAGGTGGTTTATTTATCACAATACACTGTAGACAGTACAACACAGTAAACTATACGTCACATCGTAACACAATACACTGTAGACAGTACAACACAGTAAACTATACGTCACATCGTAACACAATACACGGTAGACAGTACAACACAGTAAACTATACATCACATCGTAACACAATACACTGTAGACCGTACAGTACGACACACAATGCATCACAATATAACACAATACACTGTGTCCCCATGCTGGGAAAGAAGAGAAGAAGTTACACACCAGAAACACAATAAAATGAGCTATCAGTGTTTCAGATGATGTAGCTGAGATTCAGAGCATAACATTTGTTTTAGTCCATGTGTTGTTCTCTGTTCGAGAAGTCAATGGTGGGTTAAACACACTAATAGCGTGCTGATCTCTCGCTGATGCAATACATTCCTCAGACATTCCCAGACTCAGTTATGACACTGAACATATCAAATCAAATCAAGTTTATTTTATATAGCCCTTCGTACATCAGCTAATATCTCGAAGTGCTGTACAGAAACCCAGCCTAAAACCCCAAACAGCAAGCAATGCAGGTGTAGAAGCCTCTATCTGAAGTCTTCATGTCATAGTTATACTCTTATATACACCACACCAGCAGGTAGTCAGTGGTAATGTGTTCATGTGTTCGGTTAACCTGAAGCTAAAAGTTAAAAGTCGTTGATGTTGCAACAGCCAGGTTTCTCACTATTTCATTCTCTGAAGTACAGTTAGTGTTTAGTGGTAATCTTCTCTCTGTTTCCCTCGCTGCGGGTGTGAACATTTACCTGTATGTGTGTGAACATATACCTGTGTGTGTGTGTATGAGCATATACCTGTGTGTGTGTGTGTGTGTGTGTGTGTGTGTGTGTGTGTGTGTGTGTGTGTGTGTGTGTGTGTGTGTGTGTGTGTGTGTGTGTGTGTGACAGAGAGAGGTGGTGCTGTGTAGCATTGATAAAAGCACCTTCCACCCCTCTGATTTGGGGGGGAGAGAGAGCGAGAGAGAGAGAGAGATGAGGAGAGAGCGAGAGAGAGAGACAGAGAGAGAGAGAGAGAGAGAGAGACAGAGAGAGAGAGAGAGAGAGAGAGAGAGAGAGAGAGAGAGAGAGAGAGAGAGAGAGAGAGAGAGAGAGAGAGAGAGAGAGAGAGAGAGAGAGAGAGAGAGAGGCAGAGAGAGAGAGCAGAGAGAGAGAGAGAGAGAGAGAGAGAGAGAGAGGCAGAGAGAGAGAGGCAGAGAGAGAGAGAGGCAGAGAGAGAGAGAGAGAGGCAGTGGAGGTAAATGGAGATTGGGGCAGGTTGCAGGTTGCAGGTTGCAGGGTTGCAGGTTGCAGGTTGCAGGCTGCAGGTTGTAGGCTGCAGGTTGCAGGGTTGCAGGTTGCAGGGTTGCAGGCTGCAGGTTGCAGGCTGCAGGTTGCAGGGTTGCAGGTTGCAAGGTTGCAGGCTGCAGGTTGCAGGTTGTAGGCTGCAGGTTGCAGGTTGTAGGTTGTAGGCTGCAGGTTGCAGGGTTGCAGGTTGTAGGTTGTAGGTTGCAGGGTTGCAGGCTGCAGGTTGCAGGTTGTAGGCTGCAGGTTGTAGGTTGTAGGTTGTAGGCTGCAGGTTGCAGGGTTGCAGGTTGTAGGTTGTAGGTTGCAGGCTGCAGGTTGCAGGTTGTAGGCTGCAGGTTGTAGGTTGCAGGTTGCAGGTTGCAGGGTTGCAGGTTGCAGGCTGCAGGTTGTAGGCTGCAGGTTGCAGGGTTGCAGGTTGCAGGCTGCAGGTTGCAGGTTGTAGGCTGCAGGTTGCAGGGTTGCAGGTTGCAAGGTTGCAGGCTGCAGGTTGCAGGTTGTAGGCTGCAGGTTGCAGGTTGTAGGTTGCAGGGTTGCAGGGTTGCAGGTTGTAGGTTGTAGGTTGTAGGTTGCAGGGTTGCAGGCTGCAGGTTGCAGGTTGTAGGCTGCAGGTTGTAGGCTGCAGGTTGCAGGGTTGCAGGTTGTAGGTTGTAGGTTGCAGGGTTGCAGGCTGCAGGTTGCAGGTTGTAGGCTGCAGGTTGTAGGTTGTAGGTTGTAGGTTGTAGGCTGCAGGTTGCAGGTTGTAGGCTGCAGGTTGTAGGTTGTAGGTTGTAGGTTGTAGGCTGCAGGTTGCAGGGTTGCAGGTTGTAGGTTGTAGGTTGCAGGTTGCAGGGTTGCAGGTTGTAGGTTGTAGGCTGCAGGTTGCAGGGTTGCAGGTTGTAGGTTGTAGGCTGCAGGTTGCAGGGTTGCAGGTTGCAGGAATAACTGGAGCTGTTCTTATTTTCTCTTCCAATGGGCTAATGAGGTAGTTTAGCCACAGGGGCTTTTCTAATAAAAACAACAACTGCAAGAATAGAGGTGGTGGGGGAGAAAAATGACATGTAATCATACGTACACGTTATGCTGTGCTGGCAGGTACAGAAAGGAAGACTTGAACTCAATCAGACAGGATGGCTTTGTCCCAGAGGAGAGATAGAGAGGGGGGGGGGGGGGGGGATGAGGCAGGTGAGAGAAAGGGTGGAGAGGGGAGGTGAGAGGGGATGGAAGGTGGAGAGAGATGGGGCAGGAGAGAAATAGGGAGGAGGGGGGAGAGTGAGAGGGGGTGAGAGAGAGGGAATTGAGAGAGAAAAACAATTTACTAAATGTCGAATTTGCTTTTAAACAAATGACCGTACGACAGACCACGTATTCACCGTACGACACACACACACGTTAGTATGTCTCTGAACTAGGCCAAGCCTTGTTGAGGAGTAGAGTGTGTGGGTTCATCAACAGCTTTTGGTTGGCTCTGCTGCGTTGCTGTGTTGCTGTGATGGTTTACAGAGAGAATGAAAGAGAGATGTAAATGAGATCAAAGAGAAAGCAGAGGAGAAGAGGAGATAAGAAGAGAGAGAGAGAAATCAGGAGGTGAGTGGAGATGAAAGAGATAGAGAGAGAGATGGAGAAAATCCTCTGGATTATCATTTACAGCCGACTCGTACATTTCCTCAGTGAAAACAATGTCCTGAGCAAATGTCAAATTGGCGTTTTTACCAAATTACTGTGCGACCGACCACGTATTCACCCTGCACACCCTAATTGACAAACAAACAAACCAAACAAAGGCAAAGTCTTCTCATGCTTTGTTGATTTCAAAAAAGCTTTCGACTCAATTTGGCATGAGGGTCTGCTATACAAATTGATGGAAAGTGGTGTTGGGGGAAGAACATACAACATTATAAAACCCATGTACACAAACAACAAGTGTGGGGTTAAAATGGGCAAAAAACACAAGTTTCTTCACACAGGGTCGTGGGGTGAGACAGGGATGCAGCTAGAGCCCCACCCTCTTCAACATATACATCAACGAATTGGTGAGGGCACTAGAACAGTCTAGAATCCTACTAGAATCTGAAATTAAATGTCTCCTGTTCGCTAATGATCTGGTGTTTCTGTCCCCAACCAAGGAGGTCCTACAGCAACACCTAGATCTTCTGCACAGATTCTGTCAGACCTGGGCCCTGACAGTAAATCTCAGTAAGACAAAAATAATGGTGTTCCAAAAAAGGTCCAGTTGCCAGGACCACGAATACAAATTCTGTCTAGACACTGTTGCCCTAGCGCACACAAAAACGATACATACCTCGGCCTAAACATCAGCGCCAGAGGTGACTTCCACAAAGCTGTGAACGATCTGAGAGACAAGGCAAGAAGGGCCTTCTATTCCATCAAAAGGAACATAAAATTCGACATACCAATTAGGATCTGGCTAAAAATCCTTGAATCAGTTATAGAACTCATTGCCCTTGATGGTTGTGAGGTCTGGGATCCGCTCACCAACCAAGAATTCACAAAATGGGACAAACACCAAATTGAGACTCTGCAAAAATATCCTCCGTGTACAACGTTAAACACCAAATAATGGTTACAGAGCAGAATTAGGCCGATACCTACTAATTATCAAAATCCAGAAAAGAGTCGTTAAATTCTACAAGCACCTAAAATTAAGCGATTCCCTGAACCTTCCATAACAAAGCCAGTACCTACAGAGAGATGAACATGGAGAAGAGTCCCCTAAGCAAGCTGGTCCTGGGGCTCTGTTCACAAACACAAACAGACCCCACAGAGCCCAAGGACAGAAACTCAATTAGACCCAACCAAATCATGAGGAAACAAAAAAATAGCAGTCACTAGAATGCTCTTTGGCCCTAAACATAGAGTACACAGTGGCAGAATACCTGATCACTGTGACTGACCCAGAATTAAGGAAATCTTTGACTGTGTACAGACTCAGTGAGCATAGCCTTGCTATTGAGAAAGGTCGCTGTAGGCAGACATGGCTCTCAAAAGAAGACAGGCTATGTGCACACTGCCCACAAAATGAGGTGGAAACTGAGCTGCACTTCCTAACCTCCTGCCAAATGTATGACCATATTACAGATTCATATTTCCCTCAGATTACACAGACCCACAAAGAATTTGAAAACAAATCAAATTTTGATAAACTCCCATAGCTACTGGGTGAAATACCACATTGTGACATCACAGCAACAATATTTGTGACCTGTTGCCACAAGGGCAACCAGTGAAGAACAAACATTTGTTTATTTATTTTCTCTTCTTTACTCTACCTATTTGCACATCATTACAACACTGTATATAGAGATATGACATTTGAAATGTCTTTATTCTTTTGGAACGTGTTTGAGTGTAACATTTACTGTTCACTTTTTATTGTTTATTTCACTTTTGTTTATCCATTTCACTTGCTTTGGCAATGTCAACATATGTTTCCCATGCCAATAAAGCCTCTTGAATTGAATTGATAGAGAGGAAGGGAGGAGAGGGAGAGAGGAGAGAGGAGTGGGAGACTTGACACTTGATAAAAGGAAAATCTATGATTGAAAAAGTCAAGGTGGAAAAATGCACTTAGACTTGATTTCCTGTCATATGGAAGACATACTGAAGTTGAATGAAAAATTATTGTTTTCAAGGTGTCAGTGTCACTAAACGTAAATTGTTCCAAGGCATTTACAACGCACTGTGTGGTATTGTTAGGCCTCTGTACAACGATGAATAGTTGTTGTAAGTAGAGTTAGTAATTCCGTTAGAAAGGTGTGAAGAGGACCTTGATGCCGTTCTTTCACTTGATTCTGTGCTGCTGCTTGTTGTTGCATGTGCTGTAATGTTGTGTGAACTGTATGTACAGGACAACTAGTGAATTGTGCCGTGGTGACAACATAATTCAAAGGAAAAACTTAAATTCTTATTTCCAGCGATTCGCCTTCTAATGTAAATGTTCCTTTTTTTGTCATGATCACAAACTCTTCAGATGTTGATGAGCATAAATAATACGTACTGTAACGAACTGAGTGTACAAAACATTACGAACACCTTCCTAATATTGAGTTGCACCCTCTTTTCCCCCTCCGAACAGCCTTAATTTGTCAGGGCATGGACTCTACAAGGTGTTGAAAGCGTTCCACAGGGATGCTGGCCCATGTTGACTCCAATGCTTCCCACAGTTGTGTCAAGTTGACTGGATGTCCTTTGGGTGGTGAACCATTCTTGATACACACAGGAAACTGTAGCAGGGAAACTGTTGTAGTTCTTTACATAAACTGGTGAGCCTGGCACCTACTACCATACTCTGTTCAAAGGCACTTCAATCTTTTCTCTTGCCCATTCACCCTCTGAATGGCACACATACACAATGAATGTCTCAAATGTCTCAAGGCTTAGAAATCCTTCTTTAACCTGTCTCCTCCCCTTCATGTACACTGATTGAAGTGGATTTAACAAGTGACATCAATAAGGGATCATAGCTTTCACCTGGATTCACCTGGTCAGTCTGTCAATGAAAGAGCAGGTGTTCCTAATGTTTGGTCAATCAATGTTCCATATAGAAAAACTGCTGTAGATTCCATATAGAAAAACTGCTGTAGATTCCATATAGAAAAACTACTGTAGATTCCATATAGAAAAACTGCTGTAGATTCCATATAGAAAAACTGCTGTAGATTCCATATAGAAAAACTGCTGTAGATTCCATATAGAAAAACTACTGTAGATTCCATATAGAAAAACTGCTGTAGATTCCATATAGAAAAACTGCTGTAGATTCCATATAGAATTACTACTGTAGATTCCATATAGAAAAACTGCTGTAGATTCCATATAGAAAAACTGCTGTAGATTCCATATAGAATTACTACTGTAGATTCCATATAGAAAAACTGCTGTAGATTCCATATAGAATTACTACTGTAGATTCCATATAGAAAAACTGCTGTAGATTCCATATAGAAAAACTACTGTAGATTCCATATAGAAAAACTGCTGTAGATTCCATATAGAAAAACTACTGTAGATTCCATATAGAAAACTGCTGTAGATTCCATATAGAAAAACTACTGCATATTCCATATAGAAAAACTGCTGTAGATTCCATATAGAAAAATGCTGCAGATTCTATATAGAAAAACTGCAATAGATTGCAATAGAGGAGGACTATTGAACAAATGTCTTTGTCCAGTCAGTGTGGGTTGATTAGGTTGTGGTCAATGGATCGTCTCTATAAGTGATGTTATCTTGGTGAATCACATTGGAGTCTTAACGCTTTATAAAGACGTAAAGTCTGCTTCCTAAATGGCACCCTATTCCCTACATAGTGCACTACTTTAGACCAGAGCCCTATGGGACCCTATTCCCTACATAGTGCACTACTTTAGACCAGAGCCCTATGGGACCCTATTACCTACATAGTGCACTACTTTAGACCAGAGCCCTATGGGACCCTATTACCTACATAGTTAATACCATACTATATACAGGGTCAGTTAATACCATACTATATACAGGGTCAGTTCAATACCATACTATTTACAGGGTCAGTTAATACCATACTATATACATGGCCATTTAAATCCATACTATATACAGGGTCAGTTAATACCATATTATATACAGGGTCTGTTAAATCCATACTATATACAGGGTCAGTTAATACCATATTATATACAGGGTCAGTTAAATCCGTACTATATACAGGGTCAGTTCATTACTATACTATATACAGGGTCAGTTCAATACCATACTATTTACAGGGTCAGTTAATACCATACTATATACAGGGTCAGTTCAATACCATACTATATACAGGGTCAGTTCAATACCATACTATATACAGGGTCAGTTCAATACCATACTATTTACAGGGTCAGTTAATACCATACTATATACAGGGTCAGTTCAATACCATACTATATACAGGGTCAGTTAATACCATACTATATACAGGGTCAGTTAATACCATATTATATACAGGGTCAGTTCATCACTATACTATATACAGGGTCAGTTAATACCATACTATATACAGGGTCAGTTAATACCATACTATATACAGGGTCTGTTAATACCATACTATATACAGGGTCAGTTAATACCATACTATATACAGGGTCAGTTCCAATACAATACTATATACAGGGTCAGTTAATACCGGACTATATACAGGGTCAGTTCAGTACTATACTATATACAGGGTCAGTTAATACCATACTATATACAGGGTCAGTTCCAGTACCATATTAACAATGCGCAGGGATACTGGAGTAAACAGGATATAAGATTAACAGAGTAGCAGCAGCTTCTATGTGAGTGGTTGTGTGTAGGGTCAGTATAAATGTATGTGAGTGGGTGTCTGTAGAGTCAGTATAAATGTATGTGAGTGGGTGTGTGTAGAGTCAGTATGAATGTATGTGAGTGGGTGTGTAGAGTCAGTATGAATGTATGTGAGTGGGTGTGTAGGGTCAGTATAAATGTATGTGAGTGGGTGTGTGTGTGTGTGTGTAGAGTCAGTATGAATGTATGTGAGTGGGTGTGTAGGGTCAGTATAAATGTATGTGAGATTGAAATAAAAGGTCAATAAAGATACAAGGTAAACTCAGATAGTTGGGGAGAGAAGCTGTTCAAGAGCCTGTTGGTGTCAGACTTGATGCACCGGTACCGCCTGCCGTGCGGAAGCAGAGGGAATAGTCTGTGGCTTGGGTGGTTGGAGTCTTTAACGGTTTTCCTGGTTGGACTCTTGAACCTGCTCCACTGTCGCCCCGTCGATGTGGATGGGGCGGCGTGATCTCTCCACCCGTTTCCTGTAGTACATTGATCTTACTGACGTTGAGAGAGAGGTTGTTGCTCCGGCACCACACTGCCAGGTCTCTGACCTCCTCCCTGTCGGCTGTCTCATCGTCGTCGGTGATCAGGACCTCCACTGTCATGTCGTCAGCAAACTTAATGATGGTGTTGGAGTCGTGCGCGGCCATGCAGTCAGGGATGAACAGGGCGTACAGGAGGGGACTAAGCACAGACCCCTCTGGGGCCCCCGTGTTGAGGGTCAGCGTGGTGGAGATGACGTTGCCTACCCTCACCACCTGGGGTCGGCCCGTCAGGAAGTCCAGGATCAAGTTGCAGAGGGAGGTGTCCAACCGAGAGTCCTAAGCTTGGTGACGAGCTCGGAGGGGACAATGAGCTGTAGTCAATGAACAGCATTCTCAAATAGGTAATCCTCTTATCTAGGTGGACGAGGGCAGAGTGGAGAGCAATTGAGATTGCGTCGTCAATGGATCTGTTGGTGCGGTATGCAAATTGGAGTGGGTCTAGAGTGTCTGGGATGGTAGAGTCAATGTGTGTTATAACCAGCCTCTCAGAGCATTTCATGATTACAGTCAATGAGTTCTTAGGAACAAGAATGATTGTGTTCATCTTTTTATGTGTGATGTAAGGAACCCGGGAAGAGTAGCTGCTGCCTTGGCAGGAACTAATGGGGATCCATAATAAACCCCAGGAAGAGTAGCTGCTGCCTTGGCAGGAACTAATGGGGATCCATAATAAACCCCAGGAAGAGTAGCTGCTGCCTTGGCAGGAACTAATGGGGATCCATAATAAACCCCAGGAAGAGTAGCTGCAGCCTTGGCAGGAACTAATGGGGATCCATAATAAACCCCAGGAAGAGTAGCTGCTGCCTTGGCAGGAACTAATGGGGATCCAAAATAAACCCCAGGAAGAGTAGCTGCTGCCTTGGCAGGAACTAATGGGGATCCATAATAAACCCCAGGAAGAGTAGCTGCTGCCTTGGCAGGAACTAATGGGGATCCATAATAAACCCCAGGAAGAGTAGCTGCTGCCTTGGCAGGAACTAATGGGGATCCTAATAAATACCAATACAAATCTTAAAACATGTGGGAATTACAGACTGGGACAAAGAGAGGTTGAACATTACCGTGAATATGCCTGCAACCTGTTCGGCACATGCTCTGAGAACGCGCCCTGAAATACCGTCGGGGCCCGAGGCATACAGGCAAGTTTTTGTAACATAATTATGGTATTTTGAATCAGTCTTTGAGGTTTTCTCAGTGGTCTGCTTAGATATCAGGGAAACGCAATAAAGTGGGATTGTGGCATCATATCGGAGTCTTAAATATGTTAAGAGGGTTATATCCCATTAGTAGTCTAAAGCAGTCACACTGAGCTGTAATTGATGCTAATTTGCTTTATAACTTCACATAATATGAGACATCAGAAGTAGTAGCACTTTGTCTCTGTCTCTCTTTCTCTGTCTCTCTCTCTCTGTTTCTCTCTTTCTCTCTCTCTCTCTCTCTCTCACTGTCTCTCTCTGTCTCTGTCTCTCTGTCTCTATCTCCCTCTCTCTGTTACTCTGTCTCTCTCTCTCTCTGTCTCTGTCTCTCTCTCTCTGTCTGTCTCGCTCTGTCTCTCTCTGTTTCTCTCTTTCTCTCTCTCTCTCTCTCTCTCTCTCACTGTCTCTCTCTGTCTCTGTCTCTCTGTCTCTATCTCCCTCTCTCTGTTACTCTGTCTCTCTCTCTCTCTGTCTCTGTCTCTCTCTCTCTGTCTCTCTGTATCTCCCTCTGTCACTTTCTCTGTCTCTCTCTGTTTCTCTGTCTCTCTTTCTCTGTCTCTCTTGCTCTGTCTCTCTGTCTCTGTCTCTCTCTCTCTGTCTCTCTGTCTCTCTGTCTCTCTCTGTTTCTCTGTCTCTCTTTCTCTGTCTCTCTTGCTCTGTCTCTCTTTCTCTGTCTCTCTCTTTCTCTGTCTCTCTGTCTCTCTCTGTCTCTCTGTCAGAAGTAGTAACACTCTGTCTCTGTCTCTCTCTGTCTCTGTCTCTCTGTCTCTCTGTCTCTCTTTCTCTGTCTCTCTTTCAATTCAATTCAATTCAATTCAATTGACTTTATTGACATGGCAAGTTCATTATTACTTACATTGTCAAAGTATACATATCGAAAAATAAAAATAAAATATATATGTATATATATACAAAATATATATATATTTATATATATATAAATAAATGGTGGAACCAACAGCAATAATAATAGTAGTAGTGGACATGGGATTACCATTAACAGCAACTACAACAACAATATTAATCAGAACAACAATACATTAAATCAATGGTAGTAGACCAGTGTCAACATGACTTGAGAAGACATATGACCTGGTATGAAAGACAAAACAAAACTAAGCTAAATGGGAAATATTATCAACATTACTTTGCATTTTTCACTGTCTGTCCCTCAGGTTGTGGCAGGAGGACACATATTTGGCTGCCAAAACTGCACATTTTGGCTTTTCACCCAATAAATATTTGATTTTTTCTTCATCTTTTATAGTTTCAAATTCTTTGTATTGAATTATAATTTTAGGAAAGAAATATGCTCTTAGGTCTGAGTATTTGTCACAGTGTAGTAGGAAATGCACTTCTGTCTCTACCTCTCCCCTGGAGCAGAGTGAGCACAGCCTGTCCTCTCTGGGCAGCCAGGTTTGTCTGTGACGACCGGTCTCTATAGCCAGACTGTGCTCACTGAGTCTGTACCTAGTCAATGTTTTCCTCAGTTTTCTATCAGTCACAGTGGTCAGATAGTCTGCCACCATGTACTGTCTGTTTAGAGCCAAATAGCATTGAAGTTTACTTTGATTTTTTGTGGTGTCTTTCCAATAGGTGATATATTTTTCTTTTTGTTTTGTGATGATTTGGTTGGGCCAGATTTTCTGACGGCTGTCCCGAGGCTCTATGGGGTTGGTTTGGGTTGGTGAACTGAGCCTCAGAACCAGCTGGCTGAGGGGACTCTTCTCTGGTTTCATCTCTTGACATTGTAGAGCTGTGTGATGGAATGTTTTAGGGTCACTTGTTTTTAGATGGTTGTAAAATTTGATGGCTCTTTTTTCTATTCAAATTTATTTTGCAAATGCCTATACCATACATGACAAAAATACAGCACAAAAACACCACTAGGCAAACACAACGGTCTCTTGCTAGGTATGCAATTAAATTAAAGGGCAAAGACACCCTCCAATAATTTTTTGGCGGGGGATTGTTCCCAGACCTCAAAAGTGGTCTCCTGATGTGTTGTAAGCATTGTTGTGGACTTAGAACATCCAGAGTGAAAACCTGAAAAAAAATAGGAAAACTCAGAAACCGGGATTTAAAAAAAATTATTATATCGGGCAAGTAACTTTCAGTTGGCATAACCAGCATTTCAGTTGGTTAACCCTATCACAAACCCTATCCCGTTACCTACTTTAACCCTATCACAAACCCTATCCCGTTACCTACTTTAACCATATCACAAACCTTAACCGTTACCTACTTTAACCATATCACAAACCCTATCCCGTTACCTACTTTAACCCTATCACAAACCTTAACCGTTACCTACTTTAACCATATCACAAACCCTATCCCGTTACCTACTTTAACCCTATCACAAACCCTATCCCGTTACCTACTTTAACCATATCACAAACCTTACCCGTTACCTACTTTAACCCTATCACAAACCCTATCCCGTTACCTACTTTAACCCTATCACAAACCCTATCCCGTTACCTACTTTAACCCTATCACAAACCCTATCCCGTTACCTACTTTAACCATATCACAAACCTTAACCATTACCCACTTTAACCATATCACAAACCCTATCCCATTACCTACTTTAACCCTATCACAAACCTTAACCGTTACCTACTTTAACCATATCACAAACCTTACCCGTTACCTACTTTAACCCTATCACAAACCCTATCCCGTTACCTACTTTAACCCTATCACAAACCCTATCCCGTTACCTACTTTAACCCTATCACAAACCCTATCCCGTTACCTACTTTAACCCTATCACAAACCTTACCCGTTACCTACTTTAACCCTATCACAAACCCTATCCCGTTACCTACTTTAACCCTATCACAAACCTTACCCATTACCTACTTTAACCCTATTCCAAAACTTAACCATTACCCACTTTAAAGTGGGTAATGGTTAAGTTTTGGAATAGGGTTAAAGTAGGTAACGGGTAAGGTTTGTGATAGGGTTAAAGTAGGTAACGGGATAGGGTTTGTGATAGGGTTAAAGTGGGTAATGGTTAAGTTTTGGAATAGGGTTAAAGTAGGTAACGGGTAAGGTTTGTGATAGGGTTAAAGTAGGTAACGGGATAGGGTTTGTGATAGGGTTAAAGTAGGTAACGGGATAGGGTTTGTGATAGGGTTAAAGTAGGTAACGGGATAGGGTTTGTGATAGGGTTAAAGTAGGTAACGGGTAAGGTTTGTGATATGGTTAAAGTAGGTAACGGTTAAGGTTTGTGATAGGGTTAAAGTAGGTAACGGGATAGGGTTTGTGATATGGTTAAAGTGGGTAATGGTTAAGGTTTGTGATATGGTTAAAGTAGGTAACGGGATAGGGTTTGTGATAGGGTTAAAGTAGGTAACGGGATAGGGTTTGTGATAGGGTTAAAGTAGGTAACGGGATAGGGTTTGTGATAGGGTTAAAGTGGGTAATGGTTAAGTTTTGGAATAGGGTTAAAGTAGGTAACGGGTAAGGTTTGTGATAGGGTTAAAGTAGGTAACGGGATAGGGTTTGTGATAGGGTTAAAGTGGGTAATGGTTAAGTTTTGGAATAGGGTTAAAGTAGGTAACGGGTAAGGTTTGTGATAGGGTTAAAGTAGGTAACGGGATAGGGTTTGTGATATCACAAACCCTATCCCGTTACCTACTTTAACCATTACCCACTTTAACCCTATCACAAACTCTATCCCGTTACCTACTTTAACCATTACCCACTTTAACCCTATCACAAACTCTATCCCGTTACCTACTTTAACCATTACCCACTTTAACCCTATCCCAAACCTTAGCCATTACCCACATCACAAACTCTATCCCGTTACCTACTTTAACCCTATCACAAATCTTAACCAGTCCTAATGAATACCTAACCTTAGTCGTTGTCCCCCTCCTGGACAAAGGATATATATACAGGCTAGTGATCCCCTATACATGACATATATACAGGCTAGTGATCCCCTATACATGACATATATACAGGCTAGTGATCCCCTATACATGACATATATACAGGCTAGTGATCCCCTATACATTACATATATACAGGCTAGTGATCCCCTATACATGACATATATACAGGCTAGTGATCCCCTATACATTACATATATACAGGCTAGTGATCCCCTATACATGACATATATACAGGCTAGTGATCCCCTATACATTACATATATACAGGCTAGTGATCCCCTATACATTACATATATACAGGCTAGTGATCCCCTATACATGACATATATACTGGCTAGTGATCCCCTATACATGACATATATACAGGCTAGTGATCCCCTATACATGACATATATACAGGCTAGTGATCCCCTATACATTACATATATACAGGCTAGTGATCCCCTATACATGACATATATACAGGCTAGTGATCCCCTATACATTACATATATACAGGCTAGTGATCCCCTATACATTACATATATACAGGCTAGTGATCCCCTATACATGACATATATACTGGCTAGTGATCCCCTATACATGACATATATACAGGCTAGTGATCCCCTATACATGACATATATACAGGCTAGTGATCCCCTATACATTACATATATACAGGCTAGTGATCCCCTATACATGACATATATACAGGCTAGTGATCCCCTATACATTACATATATACAGGCTAGTGATCCCCTATACATTACATATATACAGGCTAGTGATCCCCTATACATGACATATATACAGGCTAGTGATCCCCTATACATGACATATATACAGGCTAGTGATCCCCTATACATTACATATATACAGGCTAGTGATCCCCTATACATGACATATATACAGGCTAGTGATCCCCTATACATGACATATATACTGGCTAGTGATCCCCTATACATAACATATATACAGGCTAGTGATCCCCTATACATTACATATATACAGGCTAGTGATCCCCTATACATGACATATATACAGGCTAGTGATCCCCTATACATTACATATATACAGGCTAGTGATCCCCTAAACATGACATATATACAGGCTAGTGATCCCCTATACATTACATATATACAGGCTAGTGATCCCCTATACATTACATATATACAGGCTAGTGATCCCCTATACATGACATATATACAGGATAGTGATCCCCTATACATGACATATATACTGGCTAGTGATCCCCTATACATGACATATATACAGGCTAGTGATCCCCTATACATTACATATATACAGGCTAGTGATCCCCTATACATGACATATATACAGGCTAGTGATCCCCTATACATTACATATATACAGGCTAGTGATCCCCTATACATTACATATATACAGGCTAGTGATCTCCTATACATGACATATATACTGGCTAGTGTTCCCCTATACATGACATATATACAGGCTAGTGATCCCCTATACATGACATATATACAGGCTAGTGATCCCCTATACATTACATATATACAGGCTAGTGATCCCCTATACATGACATATATACAGGCTAGTGATCCCCTATACATTACATATATACAGGCTAGTGATCCCCTATACATTACATATATACAGGCTAGTGATCCCCTATACATGACATATATACAGGCTAGTGATCCCCTATACATGACATATATACAGGCTAGTGATCCCCTATACATTACATATATACAGGCTAGTGATCCCCTATACATGACATATATACAGGCTAGTGATCCCCTATACATGACATATATACTGGCTAGTGATCCCCTATACATGACATATATACAGGCTAGTGATCCCCTATACATTACATATATACAGGCTAGTGATCCCCTATACATGACATATATACAGGCTAGTGATCCCCTATACATTACATATATACAGGCTAGTGATCCCCTAAACATGACATATATACAGGCTAGTGATCCCCTATACATTACATATATACAGGCTAGTGATCCCCTATACATGACATATATACAGGCTAGTGATCCCCTATACATTACATATATACTGGCTAGTGATCCCCTATACATGACATATATACAGGCTAGTGATCCCCTATACATGACATATATACAGGCTAGTGATCCCCTATACATTACATATATACAGGCTAGTGATCCCCTATACATGACATATATACAGGCTAGTGATCCCCTATACATTACATATATACAGGCTAGTGATCCCCTATACATGACATATATACAGGCTAGTGATCCCCTATACATTACATATATACAGGCTAGTGATCCCCTATACATGACATATATACAGGATAGTGATCCCCTATACATGACATATATACAGGCTAGTGATCCCCTATACATGACATATATACAGGCTAGTGATCCCCTATACATTACATATATACAGGCTAGTGATCCCCTAAACATGACATATATACAGGCTAGTGATCCCCTATACATGACATATATACAGGCTAGTGATCCCCTATACATGACATATATACAGGCTAGTGATCCCCTATACATGACATATATACAGGCTAGTGATCCCCTATACATTACATATATACAGGCTAGTGATCCCCTATACATGACATATATACAGGCTAGTGATCCCCTATACATGACATATATACAGGCTAGTGATCCCCTATACATTACATATATACAGGCTAGTGATCCCCTATACATGACATATATACAGGCTAGTGATCCCCTATACATTACATATATACAGGCTAGTGATCCCCTATACATGACATATATACTGGCTAGTGATCCCCTATACATGACATATATACAGGCTAGTGATCCCCTATACATGACATATATACAGGCTAGTGATCCCCTATACATTACATATATACAGGCTAGTGATCCCCTATACATGACATATATACAGGCTAGTGATCCCCTATACATTACATATATACAGGCTAGTGATCCCCTATACATTACATATATACAGGCTAGTGATCCCCTATACATGACATATATACTGGCTAGTGATCCCCTATACATGACATATATACAGGCTAGTGATCCCCTATACATGACATATATACAGGCTAGTTATCCCCTATACATTACATATATACAGGCTAGTGATCCCCTATACATGACATATATACAGGCTAGTGATCCCCTATACATTACATATATACAGGCTAGTGATCCCCTATACATTACATATATACAGGCTAGTGATCCCCTATACATGACATATATACAGGCTAGTGATCCCCTATACATGACATATATACAGGCTAGTGATCCCCTATACATTACATATATACAGGCTAGTGATCCCCTATACATGACATATATACAGGCTAGTGATCCCCTATACATGACATATATACTGGCTAGTGATCCCCTATACATAACATATATACAGGCTAGTGATCCCCTATACATTACATATATACAGGCTAGTGATCCCCTATACATGACATATATACAGGCTAGTGATCCCCTATACATTACATATATACAGGCTAGTGATCCCCTAAACATGACATATATACAGGCTAGTGATCCCCTATACATTACATATATACAGGCTAGTGATCCCCTATACATTACATATATACAGGCTAGTGATCCCCTATACATGACATATATACAGGATAGTGATCCCCTATACATGACATATATACTGGCTAGTGATCCCCTATACATGACATATATACAGGCTAGTGATCCCCTATACATTACATATATACAGGCTAGTGATCCCCTATACATGACATATATACAGGCTAGTGATCCCCTATACATTACATATATACAGGCTAGTGATCCCCTATACATTACATATATACAGGCTAGTGATCCCCTATACATGACATATATACTGGCTAGTGTTCCCCTATACATGACATATATACAGGCTAGTGATCCCCTATACATGACATATATACAGGCTAGTGATCCCCTATACATTACATATATACAGGCTAGTGATCCCCTATACATGACATATATACAGGCTAGTGATCCCCTATACATTACATATATACAGGCTAGTGATCCCCTATACATTACATATATACAGGCTAGTGATCCCCTATACATGACATATATACAGGCTAGTGATCCCCTATACATGACATATATACAGGCTAGTGATCCCCTATACATTACATATATACAGGCTAGTGATCCCCTATACATGACATATATACAGGCTAGTGATCCCCTATACATGACATATATACTGGCTAGTGATCCCCTATACATGACATATATACAGGCTAGTGATCCCCTATACATTACATATATACAGGCTAGTGATCCCCTATACATGACATATATACAGGCTAGTGATCCCCTATACATTACATATATACAGGCTAGTGATCCCCTAAACATGACATATATACAGGCTAGTGATCCCCTATACATTACATATATACAGGCTAGTGATCCCCTATACATGACATATATACAGGCTAGTGATCCCCTATACATTACATATATACTGGCTAGTGATCCCCTATACATGACATATATACAGGCTAGTGATCCCCTATACATGACATATATACAGGCTAGTGATCCCCTATACATTACATATATACAGGCTAGTGATCCCCTATACATGACATATATACAGGCTAGTGATCCCCTATACATTACATATATACAGGCTAGTGATCCCCTATACATGACATATATACAGGCTAGTGATCCCCTATACATGACATATATACAGGCTAGTGATCCCCTATACATTACATATATACAGGCTAGTGATCCCCTATACATGACATATATACAGGATAGTGATCCCCTATACATGACATATATACAGGCTAGTGATCCCCTATACATGACATATATACAGGCTAGTGATCCCCTAAACATGACATATATACAGGCTAGTGATCCCCTAAACATGACATATATACAGGCTAGTGATCCCCTATACATGACATATATACAGGCTAGTGATCCCCTATACATGACATATATACAGGCTAGTGATCCCCTATACATGACATATATACAGGCTAGTGATCCCCTATACATTACATATATACAGGCTAGTGATCCCCTATACATGACATATATACAGGCTAGTGATCCCCTATACATGACATATATACAGGCTAGTGATCCCCTATACATTACATATATACAGGCTAGTGATCCCCTATACATGACATATATACAGGCTAGTGATCCCCTAAACATGACATATATACAGGCTAGTGATCCCCTAAACATGACATATATACAGGCTAGTGATCCCCTATACATGACATATATACAGGCTAGTGATCCCCTATACATTACATATATACAGGCTAGTGATCCCCTATACATGACATATATACAGGCTAGTGATCCCCTATACATGACATATATACAGGCTAGTGATCCCCTATACATGACATATATACAGGCTAGTGATCCCCTATACATTACATATATACAGGCTAGTGATCCCCTATACATGACATATATACAGGCTAGTGATCCCCTATACATGACATATATACAGGCTAGTGATCCCCTAAACATGACATATATACAGGCTAGTGATCCCCTATACATTACATATATACAGGCTAGTGATCCCCTATACATGACATATATACAGGCTAGTGATCCCCTATACATAATATATAATAATAATAATATATGCCATTTAGCAGACGCTTTTATCCAAAGCGACTTACATGACATATATACAGGCTAGTGATCCCCTATACATTACATATATACAGGCTAGTGATCCCCTATACATGACATATATACAGGCTAGTGATCCCCTATACATGACATATATACAGGCTAGTGATCCCCTATACATTACATATATACAGGCTAGTGATCCCCTATACATGACATATATACAGGCTAGTGATCCCCTATACATAATATATAATAATAATAATATATGCCATTTAGCAGACGCTTTTATCCAAAGCGACTTACATGACATATATACATGCTAGTGATCCCCTATACATTACATATATACAGGCTAGTGATCCCCTATACATGACATATATACAGGCTAGTGATCCCCTATACATGACATATATACAGGCTAGTGATCCCCTATACATTACATATATACAGGCTAGTGATCCCCTATACATTACATATATACAGGCTAGTGATCCCCTATACATGACATATATACAGGCTAGTGATCCCCTATACATGACATATACAGTGGGGAGAACAAGTATTTGATACACTGCCGATTTTGCAGGTTTTCCTACTTACAAAGCATGTAGAGGTCTGTAATTTTTATCATAGGTACACTTCAACTGTGAGAGACGGAATCTAAAACAAAAATCCAGAAAATCACATTGTATGATTTTTAAGTAATTCATTTGCATTTTATTGCATGACATAAGTATTTGATCACCTACCAACCAGTAAGAATTCCGGCTCTCACAGACCTGTTAGTTTTTCTTTAAGAAGCCCTCCTGTTCTCCACTCATTACCTGTATTAACTGCACCTGTTTGAACTCGTTACCTGTATAAAAGACACCTGTCCACACACTCAATCAAACAGACTCCAACCTCTCCACAATGGCCAAGACCAGAGAGCTGTGTAAGGACATCAAGGATAGAATTGTAGACCTGCACAAGGCTGGGATGGGCTACAGGACAATAGGCAAGCAGCTTGGTGAGAAGGCAACAACTGTTGGCGCAATTATTAGAAAATAGAAGAAAATAGAAGAAGTTCAAGATGATGGTCAATCACCCTCGGTCTGGGGCTCCATGCAAGATCTCACCTCGTGGGGCATCAATGATCATGAGGAAGGTGAGGGATCAGCCCAGAACTACACGGCAGGACCTGGTCAATGACCTGAAGAGAGCTGGGACCACAGTCTCAAAGAAAACCATTAGTAACACACTACGCCGTCATGGATTAAAATCCTGCAGCGCACACAAGGTCCCCCTGCTCAAGCAGGCGCATGTCCAGGCCCGTCTGAAGTTTGCCAATGACCATCTGGATGATCCAGAGGAGGAATGGGAGAAGGTCATGTGGTCTGATGATTCAAAAATAGAGCTTTTTGGTCTAAACTCCACTCGCCGTGTTTGGAGGAAGAAGAAGGATGAGTACAACCCCAAGAACACCATCCCAACCGTGAAGCATGGAGGTGGAAACATCATTCTTTGGGGATGCTTTTCTGCAAAGGGGACAGGACGACTGCACCGTATTGAGGGGAGGATGGATGGGGCCATGTATTGCGAGATCTTAGCCAACAACCTCCTTCCCTCAGTAAGAGCATTGATGATGGGTCGTGGCTGGGTCTTCCAGCATGACAACGACCCGAAACACACAGCCAGGGCAACTAAGGAGTGGCTCCGTAAGAAGTATCTCAAGGTCCTGGAGTGGCCTAGCCAGTCTCCAGACCTGAACCCAATAAAAAATCTTTGGAGGGAGCTGAAAGTCCGTATTGCCCAGCGACAGCCCCGAAACCTGAAGGATCTGGAGAAGGTCTGTATGGAGGAGTGGGCCAAAATCCCTGCTGCAGTGTGTGCAAACCTGGTCAAGAACTACAGGAAACGTATGATCTCTGTAATTGCAAACAAAGGATTCAGTACCAAATATTAAGTTCTGCTTTTCTGATGTATCAAATACTTATGTCTTGCAATAAAATGCTAATTAATTACTTAAAAATCATACAATGTGATTTTCGGGATTTTTGTTTTAGATTCCGTCTCTCACAGTTGAAGTGTACCTATGATAAAAATTACAGACCTCTACATGCTTTGTAAGTAGGAAAACCTGCAAAATCGGCAGTGTATCAAATACTTGTTCTCCCCACTGTATACAGGCTAGTGATCCCCTATACATGACATATATACAG